>NC_042291.1:2284561-2447061 GCF_901000725.2 Takifugu rubripes | reverse complement strand
GCTTCATGAGTGTGGTGCCTGCGAAGGGTCCTTTAATGAAGGAAAAGCTGGGTCAACTGACGCACCTACAGGTCCACCTCAGGCCAAAACAGGCCAGTATTTATGTGACCTGTTTTAACTGTCACAAGGAGTTAGTGCACAATGCTTTCATGCAAACCAGCCAACCTTTTAAGTCCAAACAAGTCTCTGCGTTCCACCACGGCATTCATGCTTTTCCCACTCCATCATAACAGCACCTGGAATTGTAAAGTGTAAATCTTATCAGCAGAGACAAGTCTGCAGCTCCCTGAGTCACACCGCCTGGCTTATTGCTTTGCTTCTTGACCCCCTGAGGCCCAGCTCTAATGGGTCAGCAAGGGCCATAAAGTGGTATATGTTTTTCTTTTACCAACCAGTGACACCATTGACACCAGTTGTTCATCCTTTTCACCAAAGCCTTTTGTAGAGCTGACAGGCTGTCAGTTCCAAGCAGATGATTGCAGAAGAGGAAAGGCTCCACGTTAAGGAGACACCACATTCCACTGAGGACGTGCTTTTATGAGCCAGCAAACACTCTGAAAAGCTCTGCAGCAAAACACTGGGAGCGGTGTGCCATCTTTGGGCTGCAGCATTTGTATTTTAAAGTCATGAAGCATATTTAATTGTGAAATTTAAAAGAACAGATGTTTAAAGGGGTTTTCAGTTTTTCATTTACCCTCAATATTGATGAAAATCAAGACTATGAGTGACACCAGGAAACAATGAATCATAAAAATTATTATTATTATTTGCGTCTTTTGTTCAACCAATATAATTTATCTATCTGCAGAACCACGTGTATCGTTTATTTCATTACAGTATTTTGCAACGACGCAATTAAAGTTTTTTTTCTTAAAATCAATATTGGATTCATTCTTAAAAAAATAACAAACGTGTACTGATCGTTTATGACGCCAATTGCGAAATGCGCGTATACAGTGCCACCATGTGGGGAGAAAGGTGTACTGCACGCGATAGGACGCGCCATATTTAAAACCGTAATTGAATAAATGTACTCATATTCCGAACATAGACTAATGCGCACTAATTATTAGCGATAATTAACTTAACCAAAAAATGTTTTTTGAATGTTTTCATTGTATAGTGAGGAGCACATTGAGCTTTATCCTATCTTGTTTAAGTTCACCTACAATAAACAAGATGGAAATAAATAGGCTTAAAATGTCGAAGGCCATTATTGAACTAAAAGCGTGTTGATCTTCAAAACTGAAGAAAAAAATACAAAAACATTCTCGCTCTGCAATAATAATGGTTTATTTTGACTTGAAAAAGCAGCAGTGATCAGCTTTCTAACCATAAAGCTGGTATTTACTGCACCGATTACAGCTCATTATTGAGGAAGGTAACAGTTCTTGTGGCGAATTCTAACAGCCCATGAACGAAGAATGCATAAGAAGACAGGATATATTTACACCTGCACATCATCCCCTGCTGTGCACAGCTCAGAATGTCATTTTTACTCCCCTCCTGCCTTTAGCTTCTCATCCACTGTGTGATCTCCCTTTGAGCCCCCAAGACATGGAGGGCTCTTGGCCAGGGTACTGTTCCTCTTCCACTGCTCAGGGGTCTTTGCCTGAATAGCCAGGGCATGAATGCAGCTACTCAGTTCCTCCTTTAAAGCCTCATTTACCAGACGGTGGCACTTGATCAGCGGCAGACCCTCAAACTGAGAGCTTACAACCAGAACGCGGAAATGCGATTCTGACCCGGGGGGCACGGCGTGCATGTGGCTTTCATTGTGAACCTCCAAGCATTCGGGCTGGAGAGCGTTGGTCAGTTTGAGTCGGATAGCGTTCTCCACGGGTCTCCTGGAATCCAGTTCCATGTGTCGTCTGGCGTAGTTTAAAGGGCGAATTAAGGCGAGGGCGGTGGAGGTGGGTCGAACACGGCAAAGCATTTGATGCCGTGGCACTAAACCTCTTAAGACACAAAAGGGATGATCAAAAGACACAATTATGAGAGTTCAATCACCTTCTAAACCGTTACATCTGTTACGTCAGCATCATTCCTCACCTGACCTACAGTAGTAACTTAAAAGGACAAAAAAGAATGTTCCCCTTTGTCAACAGTGTGAGTTATTTCAGCCGTATGTACACCGTCACACATGGTGATACAGAAGATTCTATAGAATTAAATACAGAACTCAACAATGATCAACACTAAATACAAACCAATTGTCCCTTCTGATACTTCATAAAGATCACAGAATGCAGTTCCAGTGGAAGGCTTGAACGTCAAAATGACTTTACTCGCATGAACCGTGTAATATGTCCAAAATTTAAGCCTCTAGCTTTGCTATTGCTGCCCAGACTCGGGGCTTCTGTTAAGCAAATTTATGTGAATGGAGTTAAGTTGAATTGAGTTGAACTGAATTGAATAAATACTGCATAATAGGTGACGGCGTATTATCGGAGCTGTGTTAATGTGCGTATTTGCTAGGGAACAATTTTAAATATCACTGAGAAACACTGAGAATTCTACGTTTACAATCGTATCGGGTGTACCCGTCTACAATAAACAAATGCATATTTACAAATACTGAATTACTAACCTTGCCAATATTTGCTTCAAGGCTTCCCAAACGACTTCTTCACGCATGCGCATTGAAAAGGTACGGTAGCTCCACTGGGACAAACTCCATCAAGTAGTTCGTTTATGAGTTAGAGAAGAGTAAATTAATAATCAACTAATAACTTTACATCATGAAGACATTGTAGCTGTTAGACAGTTTGGCACGCACATGTGTATTACACACAACCGCAACAGCAGCGACTCTTACGGCAAATTCGTCAAATAACTTAAAGCTGTAACCCATTTGCTCAATCTTTATGTGTCATATATATGTGGCCTTATGACATAATAACTGCTCATTACAAAGTTTTTATATTATTGGCTGTACGTCTAGAAACAACACTAGACATTATGCGTCTTTTCTTCATTACGTCTATTGGAACAAATTCAATATCATAACAGAAGAAACGTCTTCTTCGTGGACTAGAAACGCACACTTGCGCCACCAGTGGCAGGATTGATGAACGGCAGCGCAAAACTAAATAATTCCATAAACTGTCCAGCAGAGGTCGCCTGAGTCCTTTTGTTTTTTGATGTTAATTAATTTACAAGTGTTTAGAGTTTCTTCTCTTCATACCACTCACTTTGCACTTTGATAATTAGTAAACCAATAATAAAATATCTTTTGCTTTCATTCTTCAGTTATAAACTCATACACCTTAATATACTGTATAGCCACATCAGTTCCGCATTGATACCATTTCTTGTTCATATCTATGTATTTTTTATTCCAACATGAATATGCACTCATACGCAGTGAAACGGTGTTAACCAGCCAGGACTGTGCTTTTTAACCAGTCATTTGAGATTCTGGCAGTTTAAGGTAGAACATATTTAACTGACAGAAAGACAAAAAGTAATATTCATTTTTTTTCCAGTTTTATTCTTCATGATTGTTGTTCATTGTGGATTTTAAAGTCAATTGCACACCTTAGGGTACAGCCAATCAACACTCGGAAAAAAACAAATTCTCACATACACTGAAACACAACTGATGATATCTGTGATCAACTATGATTGATAAACTGTATTGGAAATGATTGTATTTATTACCTGCATTTAACATTAATGTGTTTATTTATATTTCACTGTTGTTTACAAATACACAAAATCTCTTAGACACGTGTGTGTGTCTGTGTGTCATTTCACAGTGTCTACACTGACAATCAACTACAGTTGCTACAGCACAATACAATGACAAACGTGGTAAATTCTTTGTTACATTGATTCATGGCAATCTCACAGACAGAAGCTTCAGGACTTGGAGGGTACACATGAATGTCAGCCATCAGTCTCACGTTCGTATGAGCAAGCACTCGGCATTTTCACAGGCGAGGCCAAAGGTCAGTGGGCATTTTCCTGCTCCAATTCCAAATAGGTTTGTAGACCGTAAGAGACGAAGATGTAGTGCTTTATTTTTCACTCGTTGTTTAATGTTGCAAAAGCAACACTTTCTTAAAAACATACATAACATAGATTATGTGGATACCAGAGACAAATCTGATCACCTGAATGGAGCTCTAAAAACTATTACCCTCATAACCTCACGTCACTTTATTAATGCCAGAAACACACAACAGCACATACTTGAGAGAGGGACTGCTGACTGTTAACCTTTACATTTTTATTGATTAGTGATCATATACAAATATCGTTGTGCTTTCATGAGAATAATCTATAGGTATTCCATGATGTGACAGCCAATCTGGATTCTGAAGCCACCATTTCCTGCAGTTTCAGCACGCGAAAGAAGGATATTTTAAACAGCTGAAAACCTGAAAACCAGAACTTACTCAGAAAGGTCAAAGATCTATCTGATTAGTTCTATAATAAGAACTACTAGTCATATATATTTATGAGAGAACTGATGGGAGTTAGGTGTGATCAGGCCATAGAAAATATTTGGCAATAATTCATGAGATGGCACACTGATGGATTACAGGCAGGCTGTGGATGAGTTAGGCCGAAGTCAAATGAAAAGGTCAAACAAGCCACTACAGTCCGGTTGATTTGATTCTTAGTGCTTTAATTCTCACTTCAGTCGGAACTGAAGGCGTCACAAATCTGTGCCAGTACAACAGTGCACGCTCAGTGGACATGGGAGTCTGTTTACTCAGCTGTCGTCCTCTTATGGCTGCTATCCTACAAAATGGCAGTTTAGAAACCTTCTGTGTTCAACTTAATGTTTTCCATGCAACACATGTCCACCAACACGCTGTGCTTTTACCAGAATGGGATGACATCAGCCATTGGCAGTGATTCTCATGGAATAATCTCAATTTCTATGAATATATCATTACATGTGCTTTATATTTGGAGCATAAAGCACAAACAAAGCTCAAATCCTCACTCAACTGCAGCTTAATCCTCAGTACTAAACATATCACCTTAATTCACAGCCAAGACTAATTCCTCTAATTTTACTCCCAATAGTTTTTGTGCTGAACTCTTGATCCATTAATAGCAAACAGGCTGTACAAGTCCTGACCACCTTCAGTCCAGTATTACAGCTAACACACAAAAAGACACAAAGATCCAGCACAAACTGCAAATGTATTAAAAACACCCAAAGAATCGTTTTCCTTTTATCGCCCTGTGATTATCTGCTTTTCTCCCACATTTTGAATAAAATAAATATATAAATGGATTTATATGGAGTGGGCTCCACGAAGAATGTATTGGGCATCATCAGCCTCCTGAAATAGCAGAATAAAAGTCACTTTGGCCAGAAAATGTCTAAACGCTCAACAACACAGCCGTACGTACGTATGTACGTACGTTAGGGCATGCACTAAATCCTCTGAAAGACATGGTACAAGAGAAAAGAGACTTGATGCATCATTTGTGTGTGAAATTTCTAACACTTTTATCAGGTAAAAATGTTAGAGGCCGTCACACTGTCAAATGGTTGCGCTTACGAGGGGACAACAAATGAGGTTTTTATTGTGAAATAAAGTGTTAAATATGGTTTATGACAGGCGAATAAGTGAGGATCGGTGGCCTTGTCATATTCTAGGAACAAAGAAAAACATGCCAGAACTTGGCATGTTAACGTAAAAAAAATAAAAGAATAAAACTGTATAAATAAAAAGAGCCATTCTGCTCACCAACACCAGACATCAGGAGAAAAAGAAAGAAGGAAAATGAGGTCCATCAAAAATGCCTCCAATCCGGACTTGTTGCATTTTTGATTTGAAGTCCAACAAAAGTGAATGACTGAAGACCTGAAGTAAGCTGATGTTCTTAGAGGAATGGGGAAGACTATGGACCGGTGCCCTCTTCTACAAGTCTTTGCGCATGGCTTTTATCAACCTCTACCAGCTGATACGGAGAGCTGACCCTATCTACATGAATACCTTACATCATATCCAAGGGAAATGCATTATCATGCTCTTATTGACCTTTTTACATAAGCCTCATGTTCCAGAAGTGGCTCATACAGGCATCCTAATGTGTGGTTATTCTTGGAGGTTCATCTTTAAAACAATCCAAACGGAATATTTACAGCACATTTCCTCACTCTTCTGCATAAATACATTTAGAGGATTTGAGGGGGTTAAAGGGTACGGTAGGATGTGAGGGGCTCTTCAGCTGCTCATTCACAGAGTGAGAAAATGGTTTATTATTTTTTCGTCTACCCTCCAAATGGAAAGTTGCTGGCGTCACATTATTTCAGCACCTGACCCCGCGTCTCTGGGAGTTTGAGGGCCAGAAAGCTGCCGGCTGCCAGGGCCCCTGAGGCAAACAGGATGGGCACGGCCTTGGTGATACCCACAAAGGAAGTAAAGATGCTTATACCTAAAACAGCCGCTAGTTTACAGAGGGCGTTGAGAAAGCCGAAGGCTGTGGTTCTGAGAAAAGAGAAATTAGAAAAGAAAGAGTCAAAACACATCCACCGCAACATGTTTTTACCACTAAAGTCCACAAGAGGGAGCTAGAAAAAATGTCAAAGTCAGAAATCAGAGGTTGTTATGCCAGCCCAGAATACCACAACAACCTACCGCTTATCAGAGGGGTAAAGCTCCACCGTCAACACGTCCAGGGAATTCCAGGAGGCGATGCTGATTCCCCCAAACAGGCACAGCAGAGCAATCATGGCGGACTCGCTGTTGCCAAAGGACAGGAAGAAACAGCTGATGCAGGAGATAACACTGGAGCCCGCTGGAGGAGGAGAAAAGACAGATATGAAAACATGTGCAAAAGCTGCTGAACAGACATGAAGATGAAGTCAAAAAGACTTTTACTTTCACCTGTCTGTCAGTAAGAGACGAGGAGGAAGGTGATGGTGAAAATCACAAGCATGAGGTAAAAAAGTTTCCATTCAAGTTCAATTCAAAGACCAACTTTTTTGGACTGAAATGATGATGTGGTTTGATTTGACAGTGATTTCCTCCAGCCTCTTCGAGTTAACTGTATATTTTAAAAAAATTCATCAATAAAAGCCAAAGCGCAGGTAAATAATCACTGAATTGTGTTTAATTTTAGGGGCAGATGGGGGGGGGGCTGATGCACTATTGCTAATTTCAGTGCATTAAATCTGGTTTTGTGTGGAATTTTGGTTGTAAATCCATTAAATTCTACATTTGATGGAAACTGGAGACAGTTAAAACCCACTTGTTTACTCCTGATGTCTCCTTACTGGGTTTATTCATTTATTCATAAATATCTTTTTCTCTTATTTAGTAAAGACATTTAAAAAATATAAACTCATTAAACCCTTATTACCCATTTAAACCACAGAAGATAAATGGGCAGTCATCGATTTGAATCTGACCTAATATTTCTACTCTCTTTGACGGGATCAGTAGCAAAATATCTTTAAATAATTATCATCTTAAACACATACAAATCCAGAGTCGGCTGCCACATTGTGTTGTGATTACCCAACATCCTGAGCCGCCCGATCTTGTCCATGAGCAGCGCGGAGACTATGTTCCCAGGTAAGACGGCCAAAGTTCCCAGAAAACTGACAAAATAGACCATGTAGGCGTTGTTCTCGTCGCTGACGTCACTGAGCATGCAGCCCTCTTTGTTGTGCAGGAAAGTGCTGTTGATCAGTCTGCAGTTGACCAGTCTGTACTTAAAAAGATCTGGAATATGATGACGGGGAAGGGAGGGGGTACAGAGGATGGAGCGTTTAGCATTTCTGTGTTCGTCAGCGTGTGGTTCTGATTGTGGGACAGAAGCCTCGTCTCCGCTGGTCAGACGCACGCTCAGTCCTACCTGTGTTGTAGAAGAGGGTGGCGATGAAGGTGCAGTTCTTGAAGAAGGTGTTGCTGGAGGTGATATCTTCAAAGAAACACTCCTCGAACAGGGAATCCTCGAACACCATCGACCTCATCTTCAGGTTCATGAATCTGGACACGACATTGGAGAAAACGACTCGAGCAAAATGGTGTTTTGTCTTAGATTTTTCCTTTTTAAAACCGCCCCCTCTGTATTTTAGAGCACCCCTTCAGAAACAAGATGCTGATATGATTGCTGTAGGACTCCAGTTGCTCCTAGTGATGCAATCAAGCCTCATCATGGATCCATGTTAACACAGTCTGCACATCATGACAGGACTCAGCAGATCAATACAACCACCCAACCGGGGACTCACTTGTCATTGAAGTACTCTCCTTGGCGGTGGACTTGATTTTCCAAGGTGAAGTTAAAGGTGACATGCTCTACTTTCTCCTTGATGAATACCTTGGTACGTGACGAGTACTCCTGCTTCTGCAGGTACTTGATCATGTCGGGGAACCACACGGTCAGACCATAATAGCTGGAGGAGGAGAGAAGGCTGCATTAAAATAACCTGCTTTTTAACGTGCGATTAGAATTACAATGGGCTTGATTACAGCAGGTTTCTTTACATGCTCCTATTTTCAGCTGTTACACCAGACAAGACTAACGCACCCAAACGTGCAAGTGTTTCATGACCTTAATCTTATACTCTTCAACCTAAATTGAACTGTTTCCCTCACTCTCTCCTCCTAGAATCATTCAAATATTTATACACTATGTCCTGGCTGTGACACAGAAACCTGATTCTCCGCCCTCACGTTAGCTCCTTCTCCACCAACAATTCCTCAGAATCATCAAACAAGTTGGCAAACATTTGTGCCACATCAGCATTGACGGTCACCTGTGAGACGGTCTCACCTGAAGGACATGGAGAACCACACGGCCATCATCATGTAGGTAGTGCGACGATACTCCGGCGAGAAAACAGCCTGAAAATTACTCCATACCTGAAAGAATACATGGAAATCAGAAAATAACAATATAAAAGTGAACATGTGACATCTCATCAGGCACCGCTGGTCCCAGTACAGCCCCTAAATTAACAGGTCCAGTAAGAGAAACCAGTGCTGCTCCTGCTTGTAGCCTCTCAGCTCAGGCTGACTACAAACCTCCAGATTCATCTCATGTACCTCCAGAAGACCAAAAAGACCAAGAGGGAAGGTGCAGTGTCCTCTCACCGCTGAGGTCCAACTGCCGCCCTGTCTGTCCTTGCTGCTATTCTGTAGCATAAGATGGATGACAGGGGCACCGTGGGACAGAGCAGGACAGAGTAGGACTGAATAGGGCTGAGTCAGCCAAATGACTCGTGTCCAGTTGTCCATGCTTCATCATCTTGTGTGCTTGCAGCAGTGATGTGAGATCGAGTCCATATAGCTTTCCAGAAAGTCCAGCCAGCTCCTACCCAGCTGTGTGACCCAAGGTCTGAGGTCCTGCAGCGGGGGTATTAATCCCAGTCATCCTTGTTCATACCACACCCAGCTGCTGCCCTGTTGGTACCTTTATGGCCCAGAACATCTGGAGATACTCATTTCTGTGTCTCTGGCAGCGTTTGCCTCTCAGCATCTTCCTGCTTGGTTCTGGTCGATGGTGGGTGCTCAGTCGTCTAGATTTCTCATGGTTCTACCTCCTTCCAGAGGTAACTCAAGCAGACACCCTGCGACAGGTCATTTTCTGTGTGCATTTTATGGCTTTACCAAAACTCACCTCAGTCAGGGAAACATCTAACCTGCTTGACAAAGACGTCACTAGACACTGTCACATCCCATCAGACCTAGTCTGACCCAGGACCACTGTTAGTCCTGCAGGTCTGAAGGATTTCTGTCAAGCACATTGAGCCTCTGTAGGGGTGAAACACAACATAGCAGCCAGGAACTGGAGCCTGATTTCTGTAAATTCCTCCTCCCTGAATGTATAGCTGCCCTTGGATGATTATGTCCACCAGTGTGGTGATGGACACACTATTCCCTTCCCAGGAATATCAGGTGCTCAGCACCTTTAAATCAGCCCACCCAAGATTTCAACTTCAAATCAGCTCTTCCAGAGTGACTCACGGCAGTTAGACTGAGGAGGACACCTTTTACCAGAGTTCCACTTTCCATGCCACAACCAGAATCTTCTAGTGGTCACAATGAACACCCATTATCTCCTGCTTCCAGGTTTATGCTCCTGCCTCCTGTCTCTATAGCGATGGTTTTGTAAAAATTCCTCAGCCTTGAAACCTCCATCAACAAGCACTCACTCGTTGCACCTTCAACATGTCCTGTGGGTTGAATTTAAGTTCAATGTAAAGAGAGCTTGAAATGAAGACAGCACCAGACACCCCTGAATGAAAGGTCTGCATATGGGTCGCCTTTCCAGATATGACATAACAAAAGAGAAAAGTTATCAACAGCACAACAAAGACAGGAGCATCAAACAGTCACTAAACACACCACAAATGCTTCAGTTGTGGCCTGGATTGATGTTGGAGGTACGGTAATGGAGAAAATGTGTCATATCAGGTGTAAAAGACCACGAGCAGCAGCACATTTCACAGTTTATTACCTGATGGAAAAGCGTGGTAAGCTTTATCCTCCATTTCTCATGCCAAGCGGCACCATCGCCCAGGTTCACCAGGTCCTCCATCTGCTTCACTGTTTTGATGGTGGTCACCTGGAGACAACCGAAAATTAATCTACATTTCATTCCATCCTGCACGCATTAAAGTCCCAGGATTCCTGATCAAGTTCATCCTATTTTTTTGTCCATTTAATTGGAGGTTGGGGAAAGCGGTTATTTGCTCTGGGTTTCCTCTTCCTCGTCTATTTAAAGCTGCTTCCTCATCCTTCCTGTTGTGTACGAACCCTCCAGCATCCTTTCTGTGTGTAAAGCCGGTTTTACTAAACTTATTGGATTGCTTGCTTGTGCAGACTTTATTTACCAACCCTGCACATTCAACATTCAGTGAAAGCATCTGGGATTAAGACATGATGAAGACGCTTTTATTCGAGGCCGTGAGGGGAGTCAATATGTAGTTTGGCTGGTTTTCACTGTGTCCGAAGACAATACAACTCCCAAGAACTCATTGGAAGCTTAAAAAAGCAGATTAGCCAAAGTATGTTGTGACTTTTTACTGTAGTTCAACAGCCATAACAGTGGTATTTCTCATTTTTCATCAATTCTAACAGTTATAACTGGGAAAAACATTTCACCAGCTCTTAACCTTTCGTACTGACATGTCTCATGAATACCTGTTATGATTATGCCTAAATAATTATACTGATTTTGATATGCAGCATAGAATTGAAAATCTTTAAAAGTCACAGGAGGAAACTAGAGAAATAAAAAAGCAGCGAAAGAGCGCAGATGGCTGCCAAACACACACTTGGGGAGAGAGATCTGAGTTATCATCCTTTAAAAAGGGTGTTGATAGTTAAAATAACGTTAAATAAGTTAACCACAATCAGTATTATAGGCAGTCGCAGGGTTATGGAACATAGAAGGTTTCTTTATGATAAAGGCCCCTTGGATTTGATCTTTGGAAGATTAAAGGCCAAAGTCTCTCTGGAATCTGCAACATTACCATAATGTAATTATCTGTTCCTTGTCCCATTATCAACATTTCCTGAAAATTTCATTAAAATTCGTTCAAAGCTTTTCCAGTTATTTTGCTAACAGACAAACGGCAGCTGTCACACAACCTCCCTCAGCGAGCATTAAAAGATGTGTTTTAACGCAATGATTGCCATACGTGGGGCAGAGTTTAAATAAACCATGATGTTTTTCAATCTTTTACTATTGTTTAAATTTTAATCACACCATGGTTTGCAAAAACATAATAAAATATTACAGATGTCTTCATTTTACACATTATTTAAGCCACTGTGTGGCCGAATTGTTCTGAATGAAGATTCTACTGAGACACTTTTTGCTTCACATCATTGCCAGACTGTCTTTTCCAAAGTAACACTGATGATGCTGCCCAAGAACCTTTACTGTGTCACTCATATAGCATCTACATTAGATCTACAGTATCACCATAACCTGATTAAGTGCTGGATATGTGAAAATGTCATGTTTATTTTTTTGCACGAGCTAGCAAAAATGTATATTTTATTACGAAGAATGTGTTTTTAAATCCTAGTAGACCGTGTGACTTACAGAAAAGACCCTTTCTGGGTACCCTTTCGCCCTCATGTTGGTGTCATGGACCTGTTTGAGGATCATCCACGCCTCATCATGTTTTCCATTCTGCAGGGGAAATTCAGAAACACAAGCAGAAGGTTTATTAGCATTCATTAGCAATGTCATTATGCTGTACCTGGAAATGAAAATTAGGGCGAGTTTTTACAGTCTTAGACATCTCTTAGAAAGTTGTGACCTTCTCCTGAACTAACATCAGCTGCCTGGCAGAACGTTTGCCTGCTACAGGATGCGAAAACACCGACACTTATCTTAAAAACATTCTGGGAAGTTGCCCTTTTTGTCTGACCTCCAGGAAGAAGCGGGGGCTCTCAGGCATGGTGGTGAGAGCACAAATGGCTGCCACGGCGGGGAAGGCACACACCAACACAAAGACGCGCCAGCTGTGGAACTGATAGGCTGAGCCCATCTGGAAACTCCAGCCTGTGCGAGCAGACACAAGGAGGAGGAGGCATCAGAAGGCAGCAACCTGTAGCTCTGCAAGGACGTGACGAGTGACCTTCTGTGATCATCACAGAGCAAATTTTCTTGTAATTAGAGGATAATTGGGGGCAAACCTTTGACATGTGCGGAGAAATGTCTTGTTAATGCCGACACAGTAGCGCCCAATCTTTAGAATGTTTATTAATTGGACAAAATGCTTCAATATTATCCACCCAGCGCTGTAGAAATGGGAGCTCCAGACTTTCCAGGATGACATAAAAGCTTTGACTACACATCGCGAATGTCCTGATTTATTACTCTCACCGTAGTGTGGGATGATGGCCCAGGCCATCGCAGCAGCATAAATACCGCCCAACATCCAAAACATGCACAGCCAGCTCAGATGCTCCCCTCGCTTCTCCTGGGCCAGGAACTCAGAGTAATAGGAGAACACGATGGGGATGGAGCCACCAATACTGCACAGGGAAGAGGGAAGCAGGGATGTAAATACATAGATTATTAGAAGCCTCCAGTTGTAAACTGTGAGTTAGTTAGACAGTTCTAACTAATAAGAAAGATCATTGATGATGGGAGCAATCTCTGTGGACCCAATATCTATCTATCTATCTATCTATCTATCTATCTATCTATCTATCTATCTATCTATCTATCTATCTATCTATCTATCTATCTATCTATCTATCTATCTATCTATCTATCTATCTATCTATCTATCCATCTATTTATCTAATAACCCAGCTGCAGCAGACAGAGATTGCTTCTCATTTTTAAATATGGTGTTTTATTTCTGCTTGGACCTGAACCTGACCTTTACCCTAGCTGTTACCCCAACATATGACTTGTTTGTCTTCTTACCCCACGCCAGAGGTCAGACGGCAGAACAGGAAGGAGATGTATCCCTGGACAAAGGACGAGAAGAAAGCAAACACGCTGTTGATGGAGAGCGCGATGAGGAGCGTCTGCCGTCGGCCGATGCGATCAGCCAGCCCCCCCCACACGAAGGCCCCGACCATCATCCCCAGGTACACGATCAGACCTATGCAGACAATGTGGGAGAAAAATCAAGTTCACGCCAGTTTGGAAGTGAAAATATAAAAATTGTGAGGTGCAATTTGCAAAGTGTGAAAGTTAGCTTTGTTCCAGCAGAACCTTGAGTTCCTATTCAAGAAACAGTCATTTTGCTGTTTGGATACAACACTGATGAAAGCATAAACATCAAAGCAACCATTTTCTGAAACCGAAAATCACCTTGAAGAGAAACATTCACCACCCGAACTTCTGAATAAACAACAAATTTAGACTGTATTCTACCACAGAAAGCAGAATTCAGTCTGACTCTGGAGGATTCTGGAGGATTCTAGATTCTGTGGGAGTTGCTGCCGCCGGGTTAGGCTGTGATTTGATTTTGGACTCATCACTGGATCACTGGAGTTAAAGAACATGAGCCTGTTAACAGACTCTTCTTCATAAGCAAATTAGAGCAGAGTTACGACCTATTGCTGTCCCACTGCAGCAGGGGCCCAGTTTACCATCTCGCTGGACGTCTCTGCTGTTGCTAAACAGCTGCTCATTATAGGATTCACGGTCACGTTTGTTCCACATCTACGTGCATGTGCCTAGTAATTGATTTATGCTTGCTTTGCACCGCTTCTTTACATGTGATTTTGCTCTTCAGCGTTTGGAAGCCTGGCGGGTTTCTGCATTGTGTTTGAATTCAATCTTAAAAACCTGCTTCTCATCAACATCCATACGATCAAAATGCGGATTTGAAGGACGGATGTATTGCTTATGAAGAGGATGATGTTTGGAAGAAAAAAACAGAGCAGAATGAGAGGTTAAGGGGCCGGAGAGATGGAGAAGCACGTGAGCCCTCTGGAAGGGAGGTGGGGGGAGGGGTGAAGGAAGAGCATGGCTGCATGTAAAGAGTGCTACAGTGAGAGAGGAAAAGAAAGAGTGAGGATGGTTGACTGTCTACGCGATAACACAGCTCCCAGAGGCACATGTGTACAAGGATGAGGAGGGGGTGGATGCACAGGGAGGCACTATTAATAGGCGATTTTCCAGCCCAGGGTCTTTATGGTACCACAAAGTTCATCAGCAACCTCTGATGGGTTAATTTAACAGTCTGCACGATGCTGGGGCTGTGGATCACTGGACTATTCCATCCTCATCAGCATATGCACATCCAGAAGGAAGAGCCGAAGCCCCTGGACGGCACCAACGATACCATCGCAACACAAGCGACGCTGCTCGTAATTTTCTCCCCGATTTAGAAAAGGCAGCCCCGGGTCAAAACACACCACAAGCTGTGCTGCACAGCCGTTGCCGTGCAGGAGATGCACTGCAGATGCTGAGCAAGAGAAGCCATAAAAGCTGCCGAAACTGGCCGAGCAGTTGAAGGTGTGGGCCAGATGGCGATAACTCTGGGGAGTCGGCACCAGCCGACAACAGCTTATTGTTATTGGCGCTAGTTCCTGATCTGAATATGAGTCACAAAGGGTGCAGAGCAGTTATTTTGGATTCTCACAGTTCCGTCTCGTAAAAACTCTCAAATATATTCATATTTCCGCTTCTCCGTCTGCTGTCATGCAGCGAGTACGAGCTGTAATATGGTGACTTTGGCAAACACCGGCTTCCTCTTCCCAGTGCAACAAGGCCTCAACAAGGGCAAAGCAATGACAGCCTCTCAGCACCTCTCTGCCGCCTGTTCAAACATCCCACGCATCACTCCTCACACACCAGGCTCACACGGCTTGGATCATATTGGGTGGCATTATGGCGCCAGTGTAGCTCCATTATGTAAAGAAAACAAAGGTGTCAGCAGCGGGGAGGGGGGGGGGGCACGCTGGGAATCAGGGGATGCAGGGAGGCATGAGCAAACATGTCTTTGCAGGATGAGTCAGGCATGTTGTGTAACAGTGAGAGGAGAGAATCAGAGCCAGTTGTGTCTTCCTGCTCGTCCCAATGGACATGATGCAAACCCTGGCTGAGAAGGTGTGTGTGTGTGAGGGGGGGGGGGGGGGTGGGGGGGGTGCCTTCAGCTGTGTAGATGCTCTTTATTCATATATTCAGAACCTTTAGGAAAATGGAAAAACTGAAGCAACACTAACAGTGTGATGAGAATGCAAAAAGAACTGTTGGGTGACAAGAATTTTGCTGTAGAGCTGGGCCGCTGTGGCTCAGGCCATACAGCCGGGACTCCTGTGATCAGGATCAGCACCAGGGCTTTATGGACCAACATTGCTTCCTAAAAGCAGAAATGTGTATGAGGTCTCTGCCAACAATGTAAAAATGGGCATGGTTCTTTGTCATTTAAAGAGTTACAACCAGCTTTGAGTTAGTCCCATGATTTGATTGAAGCCATGAGGTCGAAAGAAGTGCCTGCAGAACTCAGAGCCAGATTGCAAGAAAGCGCAGATTTAAGGAAGGCAACAAAAATAAATTCTGCGGCACTGAAGGTTCCAAAGAGCACAGAATGGAGAACGTTTCAGAAGGTCAACTGTCACTGCAGCACCCCACTAATCTGGGATTATGACACGGATGCTGAACAGAAAGTAAAAGACACATGATGAAAACCCACCGAGTTTGCCAAGAAGCATTCTCTGGTCCGATTAACCCAATATTTCACTTTTTTTTAACACTCTACTGTGTGAAGAAAGCACACAGCACCTTTCCAATCCCATCCCTGTGGTGGAACATGGTGGCAGCATCATGCTGTGGGACATGGAGGAGGTCGGGGTGGAAGGAAAGATGAATGGCGCAATTCTTTTAATGAAAAGCGAAATAATGCTCTAAATCTTAAATAGCTGAGCAACTCTGAGGAGGATCTGAGAAGATGAAAGGAGGAACATTCCCAAATGCAGATATGTAAAGCAAGTAGCATCAGGACTGAAGGCTGTACCTGCTGGAAAGGTGCTTCACCTCAGAGAATGTTTTCATTTTAGGTGCATTTCTTTCATAGATTTGGGGGGGGGGGGGGGGGGGGGTCTGTTTTCATGGCTATTGTCTTTAAATGTGTCTTAGATGTTATCTCCCAAAGTAAAGACTTAGATGTGAACAGAAAAGGACAAAGGAGACATCAGAAATCAGACGTCCCTGATAACAAGCCTGACAATGTTCCGATGATGCTAACATGAGAGGTGCAGCAGTGTGTGGCTCTTACCCAGCATGCCTTTGTTGGGCTCGGACAGACACATGTCTTTCTCTGCAAAGGGCAGGACAAAGCCGACCACAAAGATCTCCACACCGTCGGCCATCAGCGCCAGCCCCAGGACAAAGTAGAGAGTCCACTGGAACTTTCCGTGGCCGCACTCCTGCAGAATGCTCTCGTACTGCTGGGCCAGCTCCTCCTGGTCTTTCCTCCTCTCCCCCTCGTAGGCGGACAGATCCCGGAACTGCTGCGCCTCAGCGGTCATCACTCCATCCATGCCTGGGGCTTTTCCCGAGTCGGCCCGGGGGATTCCCTGATACTCGCCCTCGTAGATCTCATCATCCTCATCGTGTCCTTCAGTGGAATCGCTGTGTCCTTCGTCGTCATTGGCCCGGCTGTCTGTTGCGGTAGTATCCGTCGTCGTTGCCCGGGACGCCAGAATAGTCATCGTCATCGTCCTCTTCCTCGAAGCGTTTGTAGGAGCGTCTGGTGTACTCGTCGGCCATTTTGTCCACGCCACGCCCAACCTTTTTCCCAACTTGCTTCTTTGCAACTTTGGCAATGTCCTTCGCACCGCGGATGAAGTCCGAGCGGCCGTCTCTGTAACGTCCATCATCATCCATCTTTAGGCCTGGAGGTGCTGGTCAGTTGCTGCTTGGACTCGGATATATCAGGAGCAGCCCCAGTACATGAGTGGCCACTGGGATTTTGTGGAAGCCGGTAAATGTTGTCACTTAGTGGCTGCTGCTGTCACACTCTGACCACCTTGATGTCAGACCCTGATGCTGAGGAGAATCACACACACACACACACACACACACACACACACACACACACACACACACACACACACACACACACACACACACACATAGAGATAAGCACTCTTCATGATGGTGGCAGCATCAAACATGTTACATTCATCTAAATATAACTCAACTTTACCGTCCCTGCGCCTGGAAGAATGAATTTTTTTTAAAAAAAGATGTAATATTGGAACAAACAATCGCACAACACCAAAGAGACAGACTGCTCATGCATCTGTGTGACGTGCACTAAGGTGTGATACAGGTCATTGTGATGGTAAAATTGAATAAAACTGCACATTTGTGCTTTTTTTCCCCCTGGTTTTGTAAGGGGTTACAATAAAAACCTTGACCCTATAAAAAAAGGAAATGGCAGCATCTATCAAAAACACATTTTGAATCAAAGACTGAAACAAAAGCGGTGCAGAACACATCAGACTCATCAGTATTCTCTGCATGTTGGATTTAGAGACAGCTCAGCACTTTGATTCCTGACAGGCCTTCATCCGTTCACCAGCACAGATACAAGCGATTGTGATTTTATACGTTCTTTATTCAATTATTTATGGTCCAATGAGTAAATATGTGTGCGCCCAGACTGGTGACCTGCTCTAATGGGTTCTACCAAACACCTAAATGGCCTTTTATCTGAACTCCTGCCAACCAAACTGGGACTGGCCTCAACACGTAAATGCTGATGAGACCACGCAGACACCAGGTCCCTAAATAGCGAGTCGCTGGGGAAGGACTCCAGCTGCATCTGACACAGAAGTCATTCTGAGCGCGAGGAGCTTTCGACGTGCAGCCGCCGCTCAGCAGGGGGTGGGGTGGGGTGGGGGGGGGAGACCATGACAACCACAGGCTGATACATACAAATATGCAGTGTACATTAGTCACGTCATTCTTCCTTCTCCACCCAGTGTGTTCTGTCACCCTGGTGGCACCGAAGGCACTTAGCAACACCGTGCCAAACACTCTGACGTAAGCTCTCTGCATCCATTTTGGCTTTCCTCAGTACAAAATGGACTGAAAAAGCCTCAGACCGAGAGGAGCCGAGTAGTGCTGCTAGAACCAGCACAAAGTAATTCCCGGGATACGGCTGGGCCTCGTGCACAAACACAGCCTCAGTCCATTTTGACACAAATCAATTTGACTTGTCTAGAATGTGTAGTTGCTGCTCAGCACCAGCTGATAAGACCCCCCCCAGGACAAACCTGCAAAGGCAAATTAAAATGAGTCTCCGACCACAGTGTTTGTGCAGAGCGGACAATATTTGAACAATGAAGCAATGGAAACAGTAATCAGGAACTTGAACCCTGATCTTCTCTTGAGCTCTGCATTAACAACATGTTGGGTTCTTGGAGAGCGACTGTATTTCACGTATTTATTTCATGCTCGCCGACACTAAAAGAGAGCAGAATTCCACCCACCCAGGTAATAAAACAGTCAACGTTCATAAAAGCAATAATTAAAGGATTGATATGTTTTACTTCATATCATCACCATGACAACTGTGTGGGAAGAATTTTTTTTCTTTCCTCAATTATAGATGCAAATATACCAGTGGATACTGGGCAAAAACAAGATGGTGGGTGGCTACAGCTACAGCAGTGTGCTGTTTACAGGTTTACACAGGTATAATCTGTAACAGCTACACACCCGATCAACTATTAACTCACACACAATCACCAGATCCAAACAAAGGCACGTGTGTTTGCCCTTCTGGTACACGAGGAACAAACACAGGTTGATAAATATCAAGTCAGGCTTCTGAATCTGCATCAGCAGTCGCGATCTCACCTGAGGAACCATTCAGACTTACACTAATCACTGCCTGCCCTCGCCCGTCTGGACACAGGAAAGAATTTTTATTATTTTCCAGTGATTCAGAAAATTTTCAACAGTGACCTGAGCCTTAGGCTGAGCAAGCAGCTGAAGTGAACCAACGTTTTCCTTGAAGCACCGAGCTGAAACCTGGGGCACAAAGACCCAAATGTTGTCCTAGCAAACTGGTGGAAAAGATATTTTTTCCACTGTGATTTGAAATTTTATGGATAACCACGAAGGAATCATTGCTGGACATTTAAAATAATATTTGCTACATGATCTGTGTTAAACGGTGGGCGAGGGAGGAAAAAAATCCCCATCAGGAAGATCTAGAGTCTCGCCTTGTGCAGCAATAACACAAGTGCAATTAATAACCGAGCGAGCCTTAATTGGACAATGATCAAATGCTGCACTGGTTAACTTCCTTTTAGTGTTGATGGCTTTAGATAACAGTTCCTGACCTCGGGATGCTGTACAGTGCTGAGCTGAGTGTTGGTTCAAGCCTCACGCAGAGCAAAAGAGCCTGGAAGTGTGTGGAAAGTTGTGCAGGTAGCTGTTCCTGTTACTGTCACCCCTCATGTAGTTTGGATGCAAAGGATGTGCTGCAGTCATGGCTGCCAAAGGCGCAGGACATCTGATGCACCAGGGTGTAAAACACATCACCTCATCATGCAGAAGGCACAAACCAGGGCCAGATCACAGCAGGTATTCACCTCTCTGTTTCCATCAAAGGGCATCTTTAATGTGAAAAAGCCACGTCCCTGTCAGTGATCACCGCAGAGCACAAAGGCGAGCAGCAGAGACGCTGCTCTCCATCAGTCTCTGCCTCCATCACGTTCTCCCCGATGGGCTTCTACAAGGTCATTTTAGCACACGACGCAGAACAAGCACGCACTGGACCGGCATTCTGAAGCCCTCGCATATACCCTAAAACACGCAAATCCCACTTTTTTCACCACAGGTTGACGTGAATTCCACAAACGACGCGTTAGATTTAAGGGGAAAGGGGGGCAGGAGGCGATGGGGCGGCCAAGGGCATCTCAGCCCAAATTAGGCGCAGTTGAGGCTCAGCTGGCCGCTGACCGCGTGTGCTGTTAATGAGATTAAAATACAAGATTCGCCACCTCCTAACCTTGTCCCCAACCCCTCCCCCAGTGAAGGTTGATGATGATCGTTCTTACCTCCCTACAAGACGATCCGCGGAGAGTAAAAGAAAGTCTAAATGGTCATTTTTTTAAAGAGATATTCTATCATTTATATTGTGCCGACAGGGTTCCGGGAGGCATCTCGTTACCGGCGCTGGAAATCCATCGTGTGCCGATAAAGGTCTGGTCCTTCCACCAGTAATGGCAGTAGATCAGCAAATTAAGCACGAAAAGATAAGACCCTCTCTCCATTTGTGTGTGTGCGCGTGTGTGTGCAGAGGAGTCACCTTAAATACCATGAAGCAGGCAGGTCCCGGGTTCCAGTGATGCGCACAGTAGCAGAACCTGCACCTTTCCGCTCCTCCGCCTTCTCCGTGTACTTCCACCCCCCTCCCCTCCCCTCCTCCCTGGTCCTCATTGAGCAGACACCATTCCTCTCGGGTCGAAGGGGACCGGAGACAAGGGGACGACAGTTGCTGTTTGCGCGACATCCTCTGAAAACACACGCATTTTATCTGCGCCACGCACAGTTTCGCTGTTGGAAATGATAAAATCTTATTTTACTTGGGACAGAAACGCTGCCAGCCTCCCGCTGCGCGTCCCGGTGGTTTGCTCCAGAGACTCCCCGTGCGCGTGTCCTTTATATTGGTCATATGCAATAAGGGAAACGTATAAAATTTAATAAATAAATGATGCCTTTCTTAGAGGCAAATTATTAGACTCGTGTTGCAAAATGATTATCAGGACTAACAGTAAAAATGTGCCGCACTTACAGTAAAATTACGCCGACATCTCAGTTTCTGCCCTGTCATTTTTAGCTCCAGTCATGTTCGCAGCTTCTTTGTGAATGTTAAATGTACCAGTGCTGGAATTGAATACTTTATTATTTTTAATTTATTTGTATTTCAGAAATTCTTCTCGCTAATATTAGTGCGCAAACACCAAAAAGATTCGAAAAACAAGGTCATTCAAGAGAGAATTCAATGTTTTTATTGCATCACTTATTTTACTAGTGCCTTTATTTATTTGTGTGATGCTATATTTGGCCAATTAGTGTTACTTCTCGATTGTCATCTTTATTCTCCTCCTACCTGAATCAGTCAGAACGTTCTAACAAATGAGGAATGAAGGGGAGTTTGCAGAAGCCGGTCAGTAATCATTCAGGCTCGCCCTACTGGGCGAAACTAAGAAGAACTGAATCTTTTCTGCCTCCTTCCCTTCTGCCCAATAAACCCATAATTAATGGAGCAGCTGTTATTGCGGTAAACTAATTATTGTAAACATCGCGGAACCAAAAGGTTCGCTTTAGTGACACCTAGTGGTCAATAAGGATATGTGTTGCGCATGGGGAAACGACAAACTGCCCTTTTCTCCAATATTTTGGAGATCACAGGGAGACCGTCCTTGCAGTGCTTCCACATTGCTTCGATTTGCCGGCGAAAATAAATTTATGTAAATAGATTTTGCGTTTGTTCCAGTAGGTCTGAGCATCTTTACGTCCTTCCAAAGCGACATCTGTCATCTCCCGCTGGATCTACAGCGGCGTCTGCTGCGGAATTCCTCTGTGTCTTTCCAGAGTAGCTGGTTTGTCAAGCTGTTTCCCAGCATCTGTCGAGTAATCCAAGGAGGTTCTGGCCAGTGACGTCACCGATGACGCAGCAGCCACGCTGACGGGAGGCACCCACGTGACCAGCGCAGACCAGGAACATAAACAAAGGTCCCATTAAAAACTCAGGGGAGGTTCGGTCATTTGACAGTTATGGAAGCTATTCTGTCTGTAAAGGGTGGTTTTGAAAGCTGGAGAAGTTGTATCTGACCCCAGTACTCACTATGTAGCTGTAGGCCCACCTGAGCAAACAACAAAGGCACAGTCAGACCTCCAAGGAAATCTTTCCCTATCATGTTCGTGTTCTTCGGCGTGTAAAAACACCTATTGGGGCGTCTTCTCTAGGCTCTACATTGGGTTCTACTCACTGTAGGGCTCCACACCTCCCAATCTATTTCTTATTCACTCCATCTGGAGAAAAGACCTCAAGCTCACAAAAGTACGTGTTAAAAGGAGACAAGCAGAAAACCAGAATGCTTCACCGCAGCCTCCTGTTCATCTGACGTCTGACCTCAAAGAAAAACAAGCAGAGACGGACCATGACAACTGGGAAGGATTCAGATAATGACCGTTTCCCGCTACACTCAATTAAAAGCACAGACAGTGGGTCTGTGCTGCCTGCTATGGCGTCACTGTGGCCAATTAAAAATGACATTGGGTCCCATTCCAGAAATGACTGAAGCAGTTTATGCACAACCTGATTTGTTTGTCACATGTGTACAATGTGGAGATAGTTTGAAGAAGATTTTAGCACTTTGAAGGAATAAAATGTTGAATTTCCCCCTACAACAAACATGCTGAAGCAATTTGGGAAAGACCTTTAATGTGGTGAGGGTGAATAAAACATGAGGTGAAGACGTACAGAAGTGAAGTTTGTGTTGTGTGCATGCACAGCGTGAGCATGCACCTGCACCAGTACGCCAAACGTGCATTCTAAAAGCACAATGGGGCTAAAAACCTGCTGCAGTGATTATGGATTTAATGAAAGGGTATTTGGAGCCCATCCAAATTTAAACTGGATCCATAACTGGATGGGGGTATTGTGCCTGATGCCAAGAGAACATGACTATACAAGAAAAACGTCCTCAATTTGGTGCCAATGATGTTTCATAGCAGGATGTTGACCAAAAGAATGAGGAGAGCATTCTGTATCCTTGATACTTTACGTCATTATCAACACAGTAAACAAAACTCTGCATTTTTGGAAGGTGCCAGCTAGATACAGAACAATTATGTGACATTTCGGTGGAAAAAGAGTCACCATTTCAAAAATCGTTTAAGGCGTAGCATGTAATTATCTTCAGCGTTCAGGGGAACGTCCAGGATACAATTATTTTAAGTGTTAATACGTCATGGTGAAAACAGCGCAGGTAAAGATTAGAGCTTCAGTGTTCAATAGACGCGATCTAATAGGAGGTTGTTGAAGTGTAATGAACTCTGTGGCATTTTAAAGCCGCCATTAGTGTCTCTACACTAATTAGTGGTCCGCCTTCACCAGCAGCGCTTGTGAACGCGTCCGTCAGCTTCCGTCGGTCACGTGAACAAACGTTCTCAAGTCACGACTCGAATTGTCGCGTTTTGGTGAGTTCCTCTTTGATACCATTACCGTTTACAATCCGATTTATTAGTGGATAATATAAAACACGCACTTTATTGAATATAAGACCTATTCTTAATGAAGTGGCGGCAGATATTTTAAGGTAATGCGCCCCAAGATGTTTGTTGTCGCAGATTGAAACTTACTGGCCAAGAACGAGGTGATCAAACACACGCTTTTGTGTGGTAATAAACATCGGAATAATGTGTAATAATGCTTTCTTTCTTAAATTCAATTTACCCTTAAAAAGTACATATAAACACCTCCTACTCAAACACACCTATTCGAGTTTTGCGCCACCGACCGAGTGACGCTCTTGTCACGTGACTGTCGAGGGCCTGCCGTTATTGGATAATGGTTCGATTCGCTCAGACTCGATTTGTCATCCTGGGGGAGTTTCCCGGATGTTGTGTCGGATCTTTTGAGATGGTATTTTATACTTTTAAAAATTATTATTCATAATCTTAACATTCAAAAACAAAGGCACCGGATTTTTAAATCTAATTTTTTAAACAAATACCTTGTTTGATTAAGACATTGAAATTTCAGAGACCAGATTCGGGGCCAATAAAATATATACTGTATTTATTCCAGTGCAAAAAAAGTGAAACTATGACGCTCAGAGGCACAAAATTCAAACTAAAAACAAACACATAAGATCCGCTCATTTAGATAATTTAGTGTTTAAATTTCCCAGTGACTTAGAAAGTGTCCTTTTTCATTTGCAATGGGACCCTCACATATAAGAAATGGCTAAAATGAAAATGAAAACGAATTTAAAATGCTGTTTTTATCTTTCTGAGCGCTCTTGCAGACAGTGACGGTGATGATAGTCATGATTTGTTCTTATTTGCATATTTTAAAAACGCGGTGAAGGTTGGATACATGCTTTGGCCCCCCCCCCTCCAATCCTCCCGCAGACGCTGTTCGGTCCCACTGGTGTCATGTCCGAATGAGGCAACTGAGACTTCAGAGCCCTGAAATGTGGATTATATCATGAGAGGACCCAGCATGGATCTGCTGTGGAGGATCCTCGCTGCGCTCAGCATCGATTGCTTCAAAGATTCATCGTCGTCAAGGTGAGTGACAATTACATCAAGATATTTTCCTCCAGGTCTGAATATTCCAAGAATATTGCAGCTGCGTGTCTGTGATTCTGCGCTCATTAAGCCGCTTTTAACATCAACAGGGTATAATCCTTGATTCATACTGTGAATTCACTCAGGGATCTTTCTCTCTTCTCTCCTTCTGACACACACACGCACACATATATATTTTATATATCTATACACGTATTTATATGTGTGACGCATTGTTTACACATTTTTCACATCCCCCCCCCCCTCTTTATTATTGGTACTCAGCGGATTAATTTTTTTTAAAACTATTGACATGCCTCTGTATCAAAACCAAATCCTCCACAAAATAAATGCAATCGTCATCATCATCCTCATCCTCATCAAAAATGGACGTCCTGTCAGATGTGCCTGGGGCAGCTCATCTTGACAGACGGTGAGCATTCAGCAGGCAGAGCAGGAGGTCGCCCACTCCCCCGATACTAATCCGAAGGTTTCCTTACTTGAACTCACATCTGTCTGCTTTCATCATGATTCTCATCTTCATAGGAGAACAAAAGAGAAATCATGGAACATTTAGCCTGTCAGATCAGGAGATGTGCTTAAAAGATCCAAACATTCCTTTTTGAGACATTTTCAGGCTGTCAGACTTGTAATCTTCTATTATTACATAACATGGATGAGAAATCTAATAGTTTATGATTATAAGATTCACAGAATCCATATTGTGTAGCCAACATTTCTTGTAATAAGCTGAATTTCAAAGTACCTGATCACATCTTTTCGGCTGTCCTGCACGTTTCTCTCCAGGTCACCCACCAAGCAGAGCTCCATACAGGCTGGGAGCCTGGAGAGCAGCTCCCTGACTGGCTCCCTGTCGCTGTGTCCAGACACTCCTCACTGCCAGTGCTGCGTCTCCTACGAGGTGCGTCTGAAGCGCCTCTCCTGCGGACACCTTTACTGCAACCCCTGCTGTGACCAGATCGTCAACCTGGCCTTTGAAGACATCGAGGGCCTGTCTGACTATCCCTGCCCCATGTGCAAGTCCATCCGCCAGCTCGGGGGCTTCGGACCGTCGTCCTCCGGGTACTTGAATGGGTCCTACAGCATCCTGCAGCAGCTCACAGAGACGGAACACGGCAGTGGGTGGGGATAGAACCGCAGCCCTTTTGTTGAAGCCTTTATTTATGGGCCTCATTGGCATTTCATGCTCTTTCTCCACCATCATGGCGGCACGCTGACATGGACCATCTCCGATTGCTGCACCTTTTTGGGCTCTTGTGTCTTGCGCTTATGGACTCCAACACGGGAACGCATGACCACAACATCCTCTAATGGTCTTAGTGCTACAACATTGCTCTGTGGTATTTTTTCCTCAAACATTTTTCAGTGTAGGGAAAGAGAAAATACACGTATATATGATTTTATATGCTTCTGCGTGGATACAGGTCATTCTGAAGCTGGAGAGGCCAGATCAGAACATTTGCATTTTGCACTCGACTGTTTAGAATATTTTATTGTGACTACTGTAATGTCCTGAGGGTCGGATTTCCCCTTCTTCTCTTGTTAAGTGCCACAACTCTATTTAATTGTCCTAGATCATGTGTAAATATTTATTTTGCAAGAAAATAAAGTGGATGAGCCGCGTGTAAGAATTTTCTAGCGTTTGAGTTCACAATCAACACCTTTATTGATCAGAATCAGACATGGTTATGTAAAAATGTACATCTAGTGAAGCGTGTGTACCAAAAACATTCAATTATTCACTGATAAAGACCAAAAAGATGAGATCAAATGAGACGGTTTGGGAAAAATGACAAGGACAACCTTATTTTTCTCCTCCATCATGGATGTTCAATACAAAATGATCCTAGTGGATCTAATTTGGCCCACATGACAGGAAGGAGAGCCAGTCTGAATTTAACCACCTTTTCAGCCGTCAAATACTTTCAAGGCCTTGAAAACCAGCAGGAGACCGAACGAGACATCATCTTCCACCTCCTTATGGTTTCCCAGTCCAAAAGTGGAACGGATACTTTTTCCAGTCTCATCACCAGTAACAGGAAATAGGTCAGAAATCAGGCTTGGCTGGACGGCGCCAAAACACAGATCACACCGAAATGATCTCAATTATTGTTATTGCTGCAGCGAGTCAGGCCGCATCCTGACACACACAAGTTAACATAACACTGAAATGAATACTGTCGGCTTCTGGCTACGACAGCAGTACCAAAATAGCAGACATGCCCTAAATTCCACCATCAACTCACTGCCCGCACCTTCTGGAGCTCAAAACAACCTTGATCCACATTCTCTTTTCAATACACAAAAACGACACAAGTCTAGTTCTGAAGCAGCTAGCTGAATAAAGTGTGCATGTTGCCGTGACAACCATCTTATCACCGCGCGTTAAACGGCCGTCTGGAAGGATGACATTTAAGCATCGGCCAAATCTTGAGAGACCTCTTAAGTTATTTTAGAATGCATTACATCATTGTTACATCAAAGATATACATGGATTTCTAAGTGAAATATTGCAAACACAGAGAAGAGTTAAAACATCTGTAATATGATGATGGGCAGCAGCAGGAACAGCTGGTGGCCATGAAGTAGCTCAGGTACTGTTCTGACCAGGACCAAGACCAGGACGAGACCTAAGGAAGGACCCAGAGAGCCTGGGCAGCTTGGCCTGGTTGGTTGCTGGGTGACGGTGCTGGTGGTGGCGAGACTCACGGTGCTGCCGATGAGTGTCCGAAGAGAAAGGTGTGCTTTTTGCTGCCGCTTTTGTCTTTCTGGGTGGATGTGTATGGAGGGCTCTTGGAGTTCTGGAAGCTGGTGGACGTCAGAGAGGCCGCAGGTCTGGGCGCAGGCACGCCCGCAGTTCTTGGCGCTCTGAAGAGGAAGGTGCCGTCGCCGGTGTTTTGGTTCAGGTTGTCATCGGACTGCTTGTGCTCACCATTCTTGGAGGACAGAGATGAGTTTCTAGAAACCTGCGCCAGTTTATCTTTCAGCTCCTGCAACTCTTGAGTCAGTTGTTCCATGGGGTGGGGGTGGTTTGCAGAGACAGGGTGGGAGAAAGCCTGAAGACAGGGTGAAGGAGGATTAACTAATTAACCCATTAAAGATTTTGGGAGCCACAAGAAAACCAGCACAGCTGGGAGCCTTGTAATTCAGGAGACATGTTTTAAAGTCTATTCTGGATCTCATGGGCAGCAAATGTCCTTTAACAGAGGAGAAATATGATCATGTCAGGACTCTTTACTGGATAAACTGGAGGTCTGTTTGGAAATGATGAAGAACATTAAAGTAACAAAGGTAAATAAAATGTAAATGAAAAAAAAAGTGCTCACGGAGACAAGATATGAATTAAGGGAGTCAAATTTTAAAATAAGTGAAAGGAATCTATCAGATAAATATGATCTGAGCCAGCTTCACATTGGCCCTTTCATCCCAGAACCAGTATAGAAACCAGTCTACTGTCTGAAGCCACGAGAGGCTCATAAATAGTTTTAACAAGTCGTCTCTGAAACTTGTTTGCTGCACACTGGAATGCATAACCTGCAGCTAAACCAGAATGTGTCTGACCTATGATGTTAAGATGACTGGAGGAGTTATTTATCAGGATGACAAGGTAGCCGGCGGCCATCAGCACAGTCTAGGTGAAGCTAGCTGAGCCCCAGCCACAAACTTGTCTTGGCTAACTGGTGCAGCTCCAGAAAAGTCCATAGTGTGGAGCCAAGCCTCCAACTCACTGAGCCTCGCCTCCAGATCCATGAATCAACTGCATCCATTACACTGATTGCAACACTAAACAAAAAGAAGCCATGCTAGTGCCAATGCTACAAGAGAGGTTTTTTTTATGGTTATGTAATTTAAAAGTGTGCCAATATATAACAACAGCAACAAAAATAACCAAACAATTTCCTTAAAGTTAGCTCAGTGAGCACCAACCAACCACACAGAAACAGGAAATGACACACTACCGCTCTCCTTAAAGCCTTTCGAGGAAAAAATGATGTTACAATTCTAATGAAACCTTTTCCCCTTAGACTTTTGACATACCTGTGCATGGAGCGCCCCCCGCAGGTAGCACTCCCTCCACAGGCCCATGCAGGGCCCCATGAGGAGGGGAATTAAAGGTTCGTGAGGGTCAAGTTGTCCTTGATGGGCGGATCTTAGCACGAGACCTTGTGGCGACTCGGTTAGGTTCCACGCCTTCAGCAGCCTCTCCAGACCCGGCACATTCTCAGACGACGCCACCCTCCGGTGGCTCTTCTTGTAAACCCCCGAGCTGCTGCTGCGCCAGGGCAGTAGGTTGGCAGGACAGGAGAACGTACCATGAGAGAAAAGGAAGACGGAGCCTGTGATGCTGTCCAACAGCTGAAGGGCAGAAAAGTGAGAAGATGCCGTCGGTCAAAGCTTCCTAAAGTTCTCTTATGCTTTAGTCGAGTATAAATTTCAACACGACGTCTCAACAGGGAAATTTAGGGGCCGGTTTGATGGTCCTTGTTCTCATTTCCTGTGAACAAAAATATCTCGCATGACAGGATGTGGCTGTCTCACCCTCAGCGTGTCCGGGTTGGTGTTCAGGTTGCCATTGAGTAGCGGCTGCAGTGGTGGGACTGGTGAAACCGGTTGGGTAAAATGATCCCGCCTGTGCTTGCTGTACTGCAGGGCCCAGTCCCAGACCGGTGGAAGCGGAGGGTCAGACAGATCTGCGAGAGCGTCTGGATGGAGAGTGTCTCTCCAGCCGTTCACCGGGGTGTATGACTGCCCGAGGTTCTGCACGGATCAGACAGTTGGGCATTTGTACCTTAGAGAGATTTTCTTCCTCTGAGCAACAATCAACTGATCCGCAAATTGAAAGCACGTTGATACGGTTGATCAAAGTGGGTTTCAGGAGGCCGGGTTAGGGTCAGACCAACCTCTCCTCCTTAGTTCACCCACTTTAATTACCGGTGTTGTTCCCTCAGCTACCACCTTCAGCTCCCAACCACAGGTGCTGGTCCCAGAGGTGGACTAACCAGGGTCACAAGGCTACGCTAACTGGCCTATTTGAAAAGACACCTTCACCTGTGACCGTTTGCATCTTTCGCGCTGACAGTTGGCCATGAAGCTCGAGAAGAGCGGCAGGTGAATGCTGTCATGCAGCGCCAAAAGGAAGTCGCCCGTCAGTTGGAAGTGAGAGGGATACTGGGACAACAGCTGCCAGACACAGTCCAGGAAGAGCAGGAAAACCGGAGCCTGCGGGAACAAAGGCAGATACAAGGCAGAACAAACAGACCGTGTGGAATTAAATCGGACTGGAAGCAACCAAATCACAATGAGACGCAGAGTTACAGGAAGCTCGAGCACTCGCCTCCTCCTTGTCGTTGTCGCGGTGGTAGTTCATGCGGCTGTAGAAGCGGTGACCCGCCATCACCCACTCCTTCTGCACCAGGCCCTGGAAGCCGTGCTGGGTCCGGCACTGCGGATCACACATCACCTGCACAAGGCTGGAAACCACGCAGCTCATGTCCCGATCGTCTGCTTCTATAGTGTCAAAGCAGCAGAAGGCGAGGGCTGTTAATCCAGATTAAGCCTTTTATGATTACAATACTTCATTTGATTACAATTTCTACAGCAATTAACACATGTGCAACTCACAATGACACAAAGTCCCACAGAACTAGGAGCTCTCAAGCTAAACTAGCTTAACCACTCAGCTAAGGATGATATAACCATCACGCCACAGATGTGGTGACTTTGCAGAGGTCCAACTGCTGTGTTTCTGTGACGCAAAGCTGCAAAACTGTCACGGATGTGTGAAGCCAGAGCGGACGTCCTGGCCACAACATGAAGCCAAGCGGTTTAGAACTGAAATACTTTGTAATTATCTAACAGCAACAGTTTCTTTGCATGTTATTCTTTATAAAATACTGACTACTCGATTCCTTGACAGCACACGTTCACGGAAATGACATCATTAGATGAGGATTTCACTGAAATGTTGAATCAAACTGTGTCGTAAAAGATGGGTTTAACGCCTTTGCCAGGGCAGCAGTTGAGAAGATGAGTCTGGGTCTGGTCTGGTTCTGGTTCTGTGATTCACCTTGCAGCGCAACAGTCAGGTGACCTCCACGAAGAAGACAGGCGACCTCCGAAGCCTTTTTCAAACAGGACCTATCCACGGAGACACTTTGATCAGACACTCACATTTTGCTATTTATACTGAAAATATTGACGTAAAGTAAATATAAGTAAACAACAACAGTGGAGCTTATTTAACCCTTATGAGGGGTTTTTAATAGACAAGCGTTACCTGATGTAATCCAGCCAGTGAGTGCTCTCCAGGGTGGACAGCCATTTGTCATCAGGCACGGACACCGAGGTGGAGATATCTACGAGGAAAAATGGGGTTTTGGGATGTGTCTTTAAAATAATGTTCTCTTGCGGTCATTTGTCTCAATGTCTTTTCATCCGACATTAATCAACAATTTCCCATAGCAGACAGATCTCAGGGGGAGGCGCTTCAGAATCACAGCGAAGTTAGTGGATCCCTGGAGTCTAATCTAACAATGGGAGAGACGGACAGACAGAGAGACAGAGAAAGACAGACAGGCAGAGACAGAGATGGACAGACAGACAGACAGAGAGAGAGACAGACAGACAGAAAGAGAGAGAGAGAGATGGACACAGAGAGAGGCAGAGACAGACGGACAGAGTGACAGAGAACAGAGAGAGAGAGGCAGAACAGAGACAGGCAGACAAAGAGACAGTGATGGACAGAGACAGACAGACAGAGAGAGAGAGAGGGAGAGACAAAGGTGGACAGAGAGACAGGCAGAACAGAGAGGCAGACGGACAGAGAGAGACAGAAAGGCAGAACAGAGATGGACAGAGATGGACAGAGAGAGAGAGAACAGACAGAGAGGCAGAACAGAGACAGACAGACAGACAGAGAGAGAGAGAGAGAGAAAGGTGGACAGAGAGAAAGGTGGACAGAGAGAGAGAGGCAGAACAGAGAGACAGAGAGAGGCAGAGACAGAGAGAGGCAGACAGAGAGACAGATGGACAGAGAGAGACAGAGAGAGGCAGAGACAGAGAGAGAGAGGCAGACAGACAGACACAGATGAACAGAGAGAGAGAGGAGGGGAGAGCGTTTTCCTGAACAGGACAGATGTTGTGGACCACCCTGGACCTTACCCACCCAACTATGGTTTGTGCTGCGTGTGAAAGCGACAGAACGAGCTGGGATCAGGGCTGAAGCAGCTGTATGAGGCCGGACGGTCTGAACCGCTTTAGCTTAGTCTCTGCAGTGTTTGCTCAGAGATTGTGGAGGGATGTGTCCACTGATTCAGGCCCACCTCCCAGGCAGAGCGCTCGCAGGCGGCTGTGTGCCAGCTGGATGTCGGTAGGTGAGGGCAGCTCGTCGCCCAGCTCCACCACCACACACAGAGACGACTGGCAGCCAAACAGGATCAGCTCCAAGTTCCTGCACGACAGAAACGCCTCTGTCAACACTGGATCACATGGCTGCATCACTTCAGCTTCATCTTTTTCTCCCTGCAGCTCCGATGATGAAAAGCTCAGCTGAGAAAGATGTGATTGTGAGACACATTTCATACGTTCTTTTATAAAGAAAGAGGTGTTCAGGGTTAAAGTAGAGCCTCTTTCAACAGTAGGTTGCTTCTAAACAGCACTGCGCAGTATTTAGGCAACAGTTAGTCCTTTTTAATTCTGTTTCACAACCATTACTGTATTTACAAACTCAATAAACAAATCAGATGTGCTGTTTTTTATTTTATTTGGGCTCTGGTTTTGTTAAAGCAAACCCTGAAATGATTAGGAGCCACTGATGTCCTGTGAAACCTACAACAGTTATTCATATTTCCCTAAAAGTCCCAATGGAAACCTGCACACACACACACATACACACCTGATGTCATCTTTCTCATGATAGATGTTGTTCTGAAAACTGGCCATCCGCAGCAGATCACTGCCCCAGGGGTGTCTCCAACACCAGCGCTGCAACACAACACAACGCACAATCTCTGACGTAACACAATACAGTGACCTTTTGGATCTAGATGATGAAACTGGAAACCAAAAATGTCTGTGGAAGCCCAAAATACTCACGGGGATGCGTCCTTCGTTAAAGTGTGCAAAGCTTTTCTTGAGCTCCGTGTCTAAAACCCTCTGTGGAATCACAATGAACCTCGAGAGGCTGTTGGGGAAGGATGCTCATTATTCTTTATGGTCTATTTTTAAATCGCTAACAGTCGGTTTTGCCCGAAAATGTCATTTTTCTTGATGCTTTGAGAAAAAACACAAACTCAACCCCTGCTGCTGTGCATATTTTACCAGTCTGAGGCTGCTGATTTACCTCGTGGACATCTCAAAGCGGTCATTGACTGAGCTGACTCTCCATCCCGTGGCCCCACATCTATCCAGCTCTTGTTCCCAGTCTGTGGCAGACTCAAACCAGTTCATGTGGGCTTCCCGGCGACGGTTGCTTAGAAACTGCTTCATTTCTGGTGAAGAAACATGATTCATACACCTCAAACCTCAATGTGCGAATGCATTCTGATGCATACGCTTCTGGAGCCATTGGTAACGAAGGGAGTGTTTTCATCATTTCTATACAAATGTACTTGTCAAAATAAGACAGAATCAAATAAATTAGTGTGTGAAAATTGAGTAAAATATTGACCCTCAATCACTGTGTAATTAATGTTTGACAATATGCAAGTGGGACCAAGTCTAATCAAAAAAAGCAAAGTGCTGAGCTCGCCGCAGGGACACTTGACCTCTCAGATACATCTGAACCAAAGGACATCTAGGAAACGTGCCCCCGCCCTGCATTATTCATCCAACTACTGACAAATGTCATCCACAGCCTGGAGCAGCACATGGACTGAATGAGCAGAATCATATTACGGTACTCTTTAATAGACTGGACAGTCACACAGCTGGGATACACCTGCTCCTGCCCCAAGTGAGACTTAGTGGTGGATTCTGACCAAACCTGGGGACCTCAGAACCGTATCAAGCCACAGATCTGGGGGTAAGAGTCCGCTGCACTGTTCTGCACGCTTCACAGATTCTTGGTTAAAGAGATGAGCGAGCCTCAGATACACTGTGTGCAGGCTGCTTATGCCAAGCCTCTCTTCATCAAAAGACACGTTAAAAGCCTCAGCATCATGTTTAAAGCAAACCAGAGACAGCCCATCTGCTGCCCAATAACTCCAATCAGCAGCATGCTGGGACAGGGAGGATGGACAGGGTTGACTGGAAACTTCAAGAAATCCTGGTCCGAAGCACCTGGGACTGGGCCAGAGGTTCCCCCTCCAACACCACAATGACTCTACACACAGCTGAGGCCACACAGGGGTGTTTTAGGTACATTCTGCTCGTGGCCTCATGCCGATAATGGAGGATGGCTACAGGGTCTGAAAATCAACTGTTTCTTTTTCAATGCATTTGTATAAAAATCTAAAACTGTTTATTAGTCATTCTGGGGTCATGAGTGTGGATGGATGAAAGAATATTTGCTCTTTTAAAAAGAAACTGGTAAAATAAGTCTCATCTGTAACGATAAACCCAGTTCTAAAGTGGCATATTTACTCACTGGCTTCTGTAAATGTTCAAGAAAAGATTTATCTAAACCAGATGTGGGCTGGGCCCAAATCTGAGGGACCAAGGCCGAGGATTTCAAAATACATTTGGCCAACTTCACAAAACCTATTTGTAGATTGTTTTAAACCCTGCCAAGCAGACAGCAGGTTTTATCCGTTCTAAAGATCTACACAGAAACCAATATGTTTCCTGTATAGTCTTTCTAAACATTATCAGATGGTTGACAGGCGGGAGGAAACAGAGACAGATGACATCAAGTCCAGCAATGGATAATTAATAAACAGCTTGGAGGACATTCTGTCCCTGGAGCGACTGAATCAGAAACAAAGGCAGATCTGATCTGATTCATTTGCACGGCGGCCTAGAATGCCTGAAATTAACACACACACTAGAATGGCTGAAAATAACACACACAATTCATAAAGGAACATCAACTCACCTACACTCCCAAGAGCGGCATTCTGGAAGGATAAAACGGAGCCCGGTTTGGGAGGCTGGTAGGTTCTGGCGATAGTGTAAGTTATCTGAAATCACATTGAAGATTAATGTAACTTCAATGCGTCACAAGGGGCAGATCTGTTAGGAACAGGTTAGCGTCTCTATACAAATGAGAAGGCCTTTAAATCTGCTCAAACAGCTGATAGCGACTAAATATAGATAACAAATAGAATCTAGAGAGAGAGAGAAAGAGGACGAAACTCACCTCTATGACCTGCGCGTCGGGAGTGAGGCGATCAAACAGGAAGCAGACGACTCGCAGGTCCCGACAGTAAAGTAAAAGCTCCTCTGGGGTAAATTTCAGGGAGGAGTTGGGGGTTACCACCTTGGTTCTGTTTGGGCCCACTGCAAAACAAGGAAGCCAGAACAACCACTCAAACCAGACACCGAACAGGCAGGTGTGTGCGGGTCAGACATACTCTACACCAGCTGGCATCCACAAGGACTGTTGCACCGCTTAACAGAAAATATTTGAATCTTTCAAGACTTTAAGGTCCATTATCATTGATTTGATCTCAGGAGACGATCAAAGATAAACAAGTACAAGTTAATCTTCTTCACTAAGACCCCTAGAGTATATGGACCAGTCAGTAATTAATCAGAATATATTCTCTCAGCTTTTACTTACCAACCACAACCTTTTCTATGGAGGCCAAAGCCACATCATGATCACCTAAAAGCACTGGGTCGGCATTGTCCTGCATCAGAAGCACATAAACAAGAAAATGCTAAATAAAAGTTCTAACTGCTATAATCACAAATGATCTCATCTGTACATTAGCGGGGGTGCTCAGAGGGGACTTACGTCGGGTTTTGGGCTGTCTTCGGGCACAAACGCCACTCTGAAGTGGGTGCACAAGAGGGTCCCGGCGAGCCAGCCTCGTCCTTCCCTTGCTGTCAGTTTCTTTCTCACCATGACAGCCCTCTGAAGGACACACTCGCCTGTAGTGCAGGCAAACCACACACACAGCTGCGGTTAAAGGATTGAAACATGTACAAGATGTTAGATCGTCACAGGGTTTAAGTTTCCACATGTCACATGTTTGGAAAAAGTTCCAAGTGCAGTCATGGACATGTAGGCCTCCGGTCCGGATACATAACAGGAAGTCTACAGAGAGAAAGCAACAACACCTTCAGAGGGAAGGCTTCTATGGTATCAGAGGCCAGATGTGGACTGGATATGGAGAAAACGGGCCATTTGTGTCCAACAAAAGAGCGACAGTGGCCCAGAACGCTGCTGATCAGCTTTACATTGACCGGCATCTATGTCTTTGCATACCAAGTACCAGACAATGTCCTGTGAGTGGCAATATGTCCGTCCGTGCCCCGTCCACTCTCCCCATCTACCCAGCCTGACCATCACCTCATATGAGCATGGTCCTGCTCACGGTTTCTTCCTGTTAAAAGGACTTTTTCCCTGCCATGTTTGGAGGTCAGGGTCTTGGGTTTGGGTCTGACCATCTCGATTAGAACAGACTCTGTAAATAAAGATGAATGGATCTGAACCCAAGCATAAATCTGTCCAGATTGGTTGGCAATGAGGAAATATGGTGAAAAGCAGAGCCTGAATCACACGCTCTGACCTCCGGTCTGAGTTGTTTTTAATCACCATTTGTTCCTCATTTTTCACTCAGCAAGCGTGCAGGCTGAGTGGTTTCTGCACCGCTCATTTGCATTCATCATGTCCTCAATAGCAACCTTTGCAGCTGTTTAATAGTTACTATATTAATCATTTAATAACAAACCCCACATATATCTTTAAAAAAAAGTCAAAAAGGTCCTGTCAGAGGTCCAGCACTGAAGTACAAAGCAGCCGGTAATATAAAACGCTGCAGTGGATAAATATTGGAGTTCCTCTGGAGGGGGTCCTGTCCTCAGGCCCTGACATTGTGAATGAAGGGACATCGTAACCCCTCCTTCATTGAAAAGGTAGACAGCTCCACCAAAGGCTGCTGTTCATATCCCGACTCGTTTCCCTCCTGCGGGTCGTCTCAGTTTCTACAGCCCCGCGTTGGCCGGGTCATATGAGATTCCTCTGCATTCATGGGTGTGATTTTGTCTCTTGGTTGCGCATCTCTTCACCATCTACCCTGGACGTGGGTACGGTCAGGACGCCACACGTGTGCTGTGCATGTCAGGTGAAGGCAGCCTTACCTGGAAGGCAGCGTAGGCCAAACACATCTCGAGCCCGTGAGTTCCCCCCACTCTGGTTCAGCATCCTCTCCTGTTGGAGACAAACAGGCAGGCGAGTTAAAGCCAGCTTTCCGTCATCTTCCTGCTCCTTAACAAAGAAGGAGTATCTTCGTTCTGTATTCACGGCGTCAAGAAACGAGCTGATTTAAATAAATAACTACGTTTATGACAAAGTAGCAGCAGTTTTGTCTCAGCGGGCTCATTGGAAAAGAGAAGGAAGCAAAGCCAAACCACACAATGTTCCATGATTCTTGTTTTCCATGTTGCTGCTCTTCCTGCTCTCCCTATAATGGTTAAATGTTACACGCACAAGCAGAACCAAGCCCCAACACACGCTTCTATAATCAGACTGCACACCCGCACATATGCTTCCAATCAACGCTCAACCCTGCTTGAGAGTTACACTTATCTGCCTGCAATCCCATAATAAGCCACGGCCTGTAATGTAAAAGACATGCAGGTAGCTGTGCTCTAAACTGAGAGAAATAAAGGTTTACAGCCTCGATTGCGGCTCTCAGTAGTGCTGACCTGCAGTGGAAGGATTGAAAAACTGCTGTAAGCGGCAAAAACTTCATCTGCAGGAATGTGGGACCAGAGAATCTACGCTCACCACTGTTCCCAGCTTTAGACTGGGAGAATCGTGCTAGCAGACTGAGCTTGAAAACCTGATTTGTGGCCCCTAAAAAAACCTGCGGAGCCTTTAACAAGGAGGACCTTTGTTCCACCAAGAAGGCTTAAACTGTTTTATAGGAGGGAGAGGCAGCGTCTGCCATTACTGGTTATTCTGAAATAACCGAAACAATATCCAGCATTGAAAGGTTTGGGATTATTTGCTTAAATGAAGGTACTGATATTAAACCAAAAAACTGAAGCATGTCGTTTTTACTGTTTAAACCATCTGATGGAAACATAGAAAACAGAAAACTGGTTGAAAAAAAGACAACCAAAGCTATACACCAAAGGTTGGTCTCCATCATTCTGAGATGGACAATCGGAGCAATGTGGAGAAAAGGGTCTCAGCTGGAGAGGCGAGGAAGACGCAACGCAGCTTCCCTGACTGCTGTGGCGATCTGAGCTTGGTGATTGGAGCCTTGCGTTTGAAGACCGGAGGGAGCAGAGAGGACAGGGAGAGAAGGTAGAGGTGGCAAAGGTCAAACAGGGGAGGTACGGTCGACCTGTGTGCTGGACAGTGAGGAGGGGGACAGAGAGCGAGAGGTGGGGAGGACATGCAGCAGGCCAGGAGGATCGAGGATCCACGGAGGAACAGCCGGGGGCAGACGTCCGAGAGGCCTTTAGGTGTATTTTGCGATCTTTTTGTGTCCCAGATGAGTTTGTGTCTGACCACAGGAAGCATTGATTGATTGATTGATTGACTGATTGAGAGCTGCAGTGATGTTTGACCTCCTTTCTCTCCCAGGATCTCTGAATCTCAGACTGGCCTCTCAGTCTTCTCTCGGCTCTCTCTTTGGCTACTGTTTCCATGGTGACTGCCAGATGTTTTGCAGTCCCCCCAGCAATCCTCAACAAAGGCAGATTACAGCATGGCTACTAAAAATAACCACAGAGACAAAATTCCTACACAGAATTGCAGCTTTCCCCATCGGAAGCAGCAGCTCTGCGCACGCTGGTTGTCCAGGGTGCACGGGATGACTTTGGTCCTTCAGAAAGTTAAAACACAGCACCATTTCCTCTGGAACAGAGCAGCCAGAAGCACAGATGAGAGGAGATAAGGATCAAAAGTGCAGCTTTGGCCTTTATGATGGAGCTTCCTGCTTCTCCATGGCGGCTGCCAGGATGGACACACTGTCACGACGAATGGCTCCCGCATCACAAACTGGGATCTATCTTTACCCCCTGATCAGTCCCGTTAAATCACCATTAAACGACCATTTAAATCCCGCTGGGGCTGATATTTGAGTGGCATCAGGCACCAAAGCGCAGGGCGGAATATGAATGGCAAACTGGGCAGGGTGCTAATTTGCATCAACATCAGTTTAGAAATTGACACCTGATAACAAAGAAAACGCCGACACGGTCTTTCAATGTGTCCACGTGTGTTGTAAAATAAGCGAATAAAGGATCAAATAAGTTGGCGCCCCCTCCACCGATGCTAGCATGGCTAGCCGGGGCCAGCTTACCTTCATGTCTGGGAGCATTTGTCTGACTTTGAAGGTGGTTTTAGATCCTGTCAGCATTTTTGAACCGCGGATAAACTCCAGTGAAAACGAAGGAAGGAAGAAACGAGCAAAATTTAAAAAAAAAAAGATGGTTACAACACAAGCTAACGGGCGTTAAGGCTCCATTTCCAGACGGGGGATTCGGTGGGGAAGAGGCGCCCGCAGCCCGGTCCAGCGGCGGCGAGAAGCGGCGACAACAGCGGTCCCAACAACACCCGAGAGCATCGGGGCCGAGCAGCCAGCAAGTTCCCCTCTTCTCATCGCTGTCGGCACCGACTGCACCCGCCTGCTGGTCCCCCGGACCCCGGCAGGACGCACGGAAAGAAGCCGCAGGGCTGCGCCGGTTGCTATAGCGGAATTCTGCTGCTTCTTCTTGACAGATGTTTGTTCTTTCCTTCACCGCTGGAACATATTTACCCAAAAAAAAGTCCAGCGGTGGAGCTTCTTAAAGGGCCACGACAACGGAGGGAGGAGAGAGGGGGGCGAGTACGCGTACGTGGCCCTGCCTGGAGGGAACATTTATTACACTTTAGAAACGCAACATAGCCTTCAAATCTTTTCTTCTATGATACTCGGGAGGCTAGAGAGCTGCAGGATTGTGTTTAATACTCAAAACTTTTGTTTATGCCGAACAAAGTGAGGGGAATGTAATCTTTTCGTCTCTTATTTACAGAGCTATAGTCCCGGGAAGTGGAAAAATGTCCTGCAAGCCTCAGGAGGACTTCGTTTTGGACACGCATACAAAGAAGTGGAACTTAAATTAAGCCCTAGGCTGATTCAGAAGTGAGTTATAGGCGTTCTCAAGGATGTTACTCTGAGATATGAGTTGATGTGGAGGCCTGGAGGGCCAAAGACATTTATGAACATGGTGAGAGGATGCAGAGGACAGGACAGGGTGGACAGACGTGACCCCTGAGGGCAACAGCAGAAAAGACATTTACATTACAGGTGTAATTCCACCAATAAGAACAGGACTGGAATTTCAGCAGCCACAGCAACATTACCTGCAGCACTCACCATGGAGACGGCCTCTTTTATCCTCTCTCATCCAGAGATCTATAACTTTCTTTTTCCTCGACGGAATCCGGGAATGTCTGGATAATCCTCAGTGACAGCGTTCCTGGCTGCAAAGATGCAGAACTGACGTGGACTCCGATGGAGAACATCAGTATTTTTTAACCCCATGGGAACCTTTTCAATATTACATAAGGGTGTCCGGTTTCTCCGGTACCTTCGGGCCCAGCGCTCTGGGAGAGCTGCAGTTGTTCAGAACTCAGAAAATGACAGATCATTTACACTGAGAACACATCAAAACTGTGCCCAATTCTCTATAAAGTCACTCCAAACACATTCTGCAGTGATGAAAGACACGTGACACTCTTGAAATACAATAAGAATTTATTCAAACTGTGCAAAAAATATGATAACAGCCCAACACGAGATCGATGATCCTTCTGTTCTTGTCGCTTCCTCCCAGACGAAATAAAGCAAAAACACAAAAATGAGACAGTGAAAGTTCAGTAATGCACAAATCATGAAAAAAACTGGCTGCCATTTACATGCAACTCAAAATGTTTCATGGTGAATGTTATGGGATGGTGAAACTTCTGTCCACACCGACATTTGTGTTGCACTATACACAAATATGTGTCATGAGGAATATATTAGGGCAGCTGTGATGGGGAGGAAGAATCATTCTGAAACATTGTTCTTCCCGTTTAGAAGAAATCTGTTGGGTGGACGTGAAAACCGTCTATTCTCGAGCAGAGCACTGGTGGCAGTGAGCAGATAAAACCAACATGGACACAACAGAGAGACTTCCTGACAGTCAGACATGTGAGAACGGACATCCCAAAATGTAGCTTCCCAACATTCCAAGACAAGCTTTTCCAAATTCTTCTCTAAGCCGACACATGGTTGGTTAGTGTTGAGGAAACAGGTCCCGGGGGATCACCAGGCCTGTTTGGGAGCTAATTTAGCATTTACTCATTAGCATGTGTTCTCCTCTCAGTCCACACTGTCACAGACATAAATACAATGAATGCACAGATCGCAGCATTCAGCAATATACATTCTTACCCCTTTAAATCACTACAACCTTGGGCTTACAAAAATAACTCACAAACATCTATACAGCTCTTGTTCTATTTAAATAAAAAAACAAAAAAGGTTTTAGCCAGTAAAATAATCTTTTCCTTGTTTCTGAGATAAAAGTTGTTTTTTCCCCCTCGATAGAAAATAAATTAAAAATCTCTGTATGAATTACTTTGGAGTTAAAGCAACAATGCAAACTTTTTTTTTCTTTGAGAACATCGCCTTCTGACAGTAAGAAAAACACTCACAATGGGGTTTGGTCTGAAGTAAGACGCTTGTGCATTGACACAACACAGAAAATGCTCTTTTATCAGGTGTAGTGTTACAAATGAAGGTTTTATTCTCAACGTTGTTCAGGTTACTTTGAATGCAGCAGCAAAACGGTTCTGGTAACTAGTGTTAAATAGAAACTGGTGGAAATAAATCCCCAATATTTTGGTTATTTTGTAGTGTGTTGCGATGGTAACGTGAGGAAGAAATAAATAAAAGACGCGCGCCCCCAAACGGCCAAGGCCAGGAACTGCACTCGAACCTCTACTTCAGAATTTAACTTCTAAACAGGACAAAAACTGAAATAGATTACCTGGTCAGGGAAGGAAACATGCCTAGAACCAACATTGGCATCGGCCAACTGCTCAAAAATAAGTTTCTCAAGGAGTATATGCAGTAGTAAAAATTGCAGGACTTAATTACCTACAAACGCTTTGAAAAGGCAACGAGGAGTTCGATGGTGCCGCCGACACCATTAACTGTAGTTCTGGTTTCATTTTAGGAAATCAAAGGAAATCTGAACGGTGCCACCTGAATCGTAATAAGCAGACGGGGCGAATGTCAGGGATTCCAACCGCCATTGGGGTTTGAAAATCATCGCAGTGTGAACAAAACGCAATAATCAAGCGAAAGCAGAAAAAAGCGGAAGGTTTTTAAATGCATATTAGGAGGCGCTAGATTCTGTGCAAAGAGATCATTTGAGGAGTTGAAGGCCTAAATGTATGATCAGCATTCTGTGGTTTTCATATTAACTACTTACTAACGTGTACTCGATCTTTAAATATTAACAGAAGTACCAGATAGTACAGATAGTGAAGTGTATTTTTTTTTAAATGTATAGAATTACACATTTTTCTGGCATGGCCCAATTTAAAGACAGTCCCTAAAGTCAAACAAAGCCAAGATAATTCAATTTGCTGAAATAATTGTTTCAAGTGCAGAGCAGCTGTGCTCAGCACAGACATCTGTCTTTTTATTTTTTTTTTAAAGATTACTAGAACCCCAGAGGTTCACAGAATGCTGAACCCTATAAACTAATTATTTTAGCGACTGATGACAAAGCTATCTAACAAAGATCATGACACAATGGCTGTGTGGTGCTTGAAAGACCTATGTGACCTGGAACAGCTCCTCTAGCATCCCAAAATAATGGAACAGAAAGCAACATAGGAGATGAGAGTAGGTCTCTTCTGGTTGTGCTTGCTTTGCTGTGTTTAGTGTGTCTAAGCTGGGCCCTGACTGGATGCTGGATGGTGTCTGGGATCTACATTCTCTCCGCAGGAGACAGAAGCAAGGCGTTAAACTCTGATGGAGGAGGAGAAACAGCAACCCAAACACACAAATACACTCATACGTATAAACTGCATAAGAGCCACAGCAATATGTTACACAAGTGCAGCTAGTTCTGATCCAACACCACACATGCCTGACTCGCTTAGGCAGAAACCCTGTTTATTCTGTAGCTGGATACTGGTTTTTCAACGGGAAGACGCAGCTAAAAAATAGAGGGGGATTGTTTGCGTTTCCTTTTTGGCTATTCAGAGAGTGAGAGAGAGAGAGAGAAAGAGAGAGAGAGAGAGAAAGAGTGAGAGCGAGCCAGAGGCCGTTTTAACAGAAATAGGCCTCTCGTCAAATTTAAACCAATATGGAGGTGCCATCAGAACCTGTGGATGGCTGCATCTGGCTCCCTCTTTTTCAGCTCCTCTCTGTAGCAGTAAGAGCAGTAGTTGCTCGTCTCTGGGTGTCCGTAGTAGGAGCAACTGGGCGTCCGACAGCGACTCGACTGCTGGTTGCTCAAACCACTGGCACTCCCGAGTGAGTAGTGTCTGACTGGGGGCTGCCCAGTCTGAGTGTCCACGCCGCAGTATGTGTCCCGCAAGCCGTTGTGGTAACTCACAGCTGCGGCCGGAGCCGATTCAGCTCCGGGGTAGTCTGGTGGGTCAATATCCAGAGGATACGAGGGTGCAAGGCGACTCAGGGAAGAGGGCCCTTGCAAGGTACTGTACTGGGAATGGGAAGGGCCCCGTGCTGTTGGGCAGTGTCGGGGAAGAGTGGCGTAAGAAAGGTGACCAGAGTAGGAAGTAGCTGGGGATCCAGTGGGTAACTGGTGCTGACCGCCCATGTAGCTGTGGATATGATGATGCTGATTGAGGGGTGGCACTGCTGTAATCTGTTCTATGAGGGAGGGCCGAGGAATGGGGACGACGGCAGCGTACATAGACGGGCTTAAAGGGACCTTCATGTGGCCGAAGGAAGTCGACGTGTTCTCCAACAGTTCTGCTTTGGGCTCGTACGGTGGGTATGTCAGCTCTGTGCCTGCCGCCGTGTCCTTTTTCGGGAGCTGGACCCCGTTGGTGACGCCCTTCTTTTCCGGTTCCCGGTGCTGCTGGTCCTGTTCAGCCTGAAAGCGCTCCTCGGCATCAGTAAGGTAGCGCTGGATCATCTCCTCCTGGAAGGGGTGTCGGTTGCTGGTAGTGAGCAGGCCGGCAAAGATGAACTTCCTCTCCCCTTGCATGGCAGCTCGTAGGATGCCCAGGCTGACTTTGACGTCGCTGCTGTATTTGTAGGTGTCGCTCTCGGTGCTGCTCCCCCCGCTGCTGCTCATACTGCTCCCAGTCCCGTTCAGGCGCTCGCTGCCGGAGGAGGGCGAGCCTTTCCCTGAATCCTCTGAGGTCTGGGCCGAAGCCGAGTTCTCTTTACTGCCCTTCCGCACTCGAAAGGAGCCCTTCTTCTTCTCCCCCCCGCCCTCCTGCTTGGCTCCTCCGGTTCCAGTGTTTTTGCCCGTCATCAGCCCGCCCACATTTTTCTTTAGCTTGCTGCCCAGGTTCTTGCCAAAACTGCCAAGCTTGTTTGCCACAGAGTCCGCCCTCTTCTTGTCTTTCTCCTTGTCCTTTTCCTTCTTGGTTTTGTCCTTCCCTTCGCTGCCAGTCGCCGCTGACCCACTGCTGGAAGAGGTAGATGAGGAAGAGGAGCTGTTCTTTGCCAGGGACCCTCCTCCATTGGCTGCTGAGCTTGTGGTTGTGTCTCCGTTGCCATTGGAGCTGCTGCTGACGGACTCCTTGTCCGACTCCGAGTCAGGAGGAGTACGGGGTTCATCGCCCGCCGATGCCGTGGGAGACTCGGGCTGGGCCAGAGGGGCTTGCTACAAGAAAAGGATATGGTGATGCAGTTAGTGCAGAATTAAAAGTGTTAACCGGGTAAAGGTATTTTCAGACCAGCATCTGTGCAGACAGTAGCCGCTAATGGAAAAACAAAAATATCACCAGACAATGTCAAGAAAAAAAACCCCACGTTGGATAAAAATAGAAGGTTCCTCTCAGAAAACAGTGACTCAATGTGCAAATGGAATTTCACAAGTACAAGCCAGTTACAGTCACTAAAGCTTTATTTGGAAACATTGTGACCTATGACGGATGATCCTGCTCATGACAACATTTCTTCATCTTTCAGCAGTTGTGGCTGACTCACAGAAATAAGGAGATCTATCCTGTTATGCGGAGCCTTGAAAACAAAGCACCGTGCAGATGAACAAAGAGGACTGAGAATGTGTGTGGGCTTCCATCTTTACCTCACAGGGCAGAGGAAGCCACGTGACTGTCATGTAGGTGTGCAGCATTTGGAGCTTGGCCTCCAAAGACAGAGTCACGCTGGGGAGAGGAGAGAGAGAGCACGTAAGAGGAAAAACAAAGTTCTGCAAGGTGAAACCACAACTCCTGCCCTGCCGTCATCAATGGACATAAATGCTTTTCTTATTTTAAAGCAAGCTGCTATTTTAATGCTCTACTACTTAGAATTTAGAGGTAATCTTGTTGTCACTAGTGCTGGTGCTAATCTGGTGTCAGAGGTCAATCCCCGCGCACCACGCTGAAAGGACAGTTGTCTACAAGGATGTGCCACTCTTGCTTTTATCTATATTGGGCTCTTCCTGTAACAGCGCTTCAGACGCGCCCACTTAAGCCTGCAAACTAACTGGCATGTTGGAAATGGAGAAAACCTGTTTTAGGAGGACACACCTTGCCAGCATCACGTTGTTGGTGTCATCTTTTCCCCACTCCCACTCTTTGCCAGGGTCCACAGCAAAGTGCAGCGGCAGCATTTTGTGCTCCGAGTCAGTGAGGGGGATCACAACTGCTGACAAAGAAGGGCAAGCGTGAGAGAACCAGTCACAATCCAGCTGAATAAGACTGGACCAACACCTGTGTTTAGCTACCGGGTCAAGGACTAGAGTGCATGCTTCAAAGAAGAAAGTAGTTGGACATTTTCATGCTCACAGCCACTGAATTTGCTGCTTGATGAACAAAATGCCAAAATTTGATCTCCCACAACTTCACATATAGTTCAAAGATTTAGGACACCCCCATAAAATATTTTTATTAAGAACTTTTCACATGTAGATAGTCTAACCTTGCTTTCAAGTATCTCTGGGAAAGAAAGGGAAATAATGTCTGTGTAGATTCTCAATCACCCAGGTCATAGTTATCCAAGGTAGTTTTCTGTGTCAGCTGGACTGTTTTTCCTCTCTTTTGAAGACGTGAAATATTAGCACATAAACAACATTAAAAAATAGTGTAATAAAAGTGAATGAAACCAACCAAGGCCACTCTTCCCCCTAATAAGCTTGTGTTTGCTCGTAACCTCAGCGAGATGTTTTTTGGAGCATCTACCAGTCTGACAGCAGTCTCAGGAGAGGCTGCCCCACCCCCCCACACACAATGCTTTCACCTGTGAGACGTCTGAGGGGCTTCTTCCATGTCAGGCTGACCTTCATGTTGCTCTTAGAGAAACTCTTAAACCTGTGTGGTTTCTTTCTGATTGTAGAGGCTCTTTCACGTCCACAGTTTTGAGGACCTGAGATAACATTTTAGGAGCTTTGGAGACCTCTGGTAGCATCCTGTGGCCTACTTTCAGGGTGAAGAGACTTGGAGAGTCAGACTTGGGCATGTTGGCAGGTTGTTGTTTTGAATGCTCTCCACCTATAGACTATTCTCCAGTCAGTGGAATGGCTGGGTTCAAATTATTCTTCTTAAATCCCTCACCAGACTCATAAGCCGCTACAATCTTCTTTCTGATGGCCTCAGACAGGTCTTTCGACCTTCGCTCTCTCTTCAACAGTCAGGAATTCACCACGAAACTAACTAAAGGTTTAACGAGGGAAAACCTCCTTCAAACTGCTGAGGGATGATATTATGTGATACACCTGCACTAGTATAACTAAACAATTACAAGTGACTCGTTTCATATTTCTTCAAAAGTCACGCGTACTTGTTTAGTTTTGTTAGTAGAATCTCTCAGCATTAAATATTTCGTAGCGGCCATTATCATTAAAGTTGATATTAAATATGTCTGAATTTTAAACACACACACACACACACCAGACAGACTTCCATAGGCTGTGCTGTACATAATAGGGAAATGCAACTATTTAAAAAAGTAAAGAATCTTTAGATGAAGGATTTCGAGGGTCACCTTGCTCTCTGGAACCATCCTTCTGCTCCATGGACACCAGGGCAGAAAAGTGAGCTTGGTCATATGCCAGGACAAGTGGTGAGCGGTGGCACTTGGCAGCTGGCACTTCCAGTGGTAGGTAGATGCCCCCAAATGGGATGGGAGCAAAGGCTGGATTAAAAAAAATAAAAATCAAAGTCAATAAGACAATAAGAAGCATCACCTATATTTCCCAGTAAACCGAAATGGGTTTTTGAAACTGAAACATCCTAGAAATATCAGCGATATTTAAGAAATTGTGCATTTGAATGTATTTGTGCATAGGCTGTGCATTGTGTTTATTTATTCAGGATCTGACTTGCCATTTCCTCTCCCAATAGCAAGACAGCAGTTATGTCGGACTAACCAAATTAAATCTCACGTGTGTGTGAAAAGAAACCAAAGCAAGAAAAGGAAAATGAGTTCCTGACACCGTCCTGAAAGCCTGTCACTCAGCCCTTAGCAGGAAATTACATTCTTTGTTTCATCCTCTCTGAAATTCCTGATGGGCGACATCAGGAGCACAGTCACACCTGTCATGAACTTTACTGACAACGCCTAACATTGTTGCAAAGTGGTGCATTCAGGTCCATCAATTATATGGACTGTAATTGGAAAAAGTAAATAAGTTAAAGAGAATATTAGGAAATAACAGAATTGTCAGCACAAGATGTGGAGACCTGACTGTGGGGTTGCTCAAACATTTAATGACGGACGAGACTGAAGCAGTTTATTCAGAATTTGCTGGTTGGCATATAAATGGGACACTGGTATCATCAGAAACACCTTGCTTTCAATTGAATACTGTGCAGCTATAGGCAGTAAAGTCATTCAATAAGTTACACAAAAGTCCTTTTTAAAAAAGATTAAGTATCTTAAAAGACAAGTTAATGTTTACCTTCTCCTCCAGAGTCCCTTAGCATGGTGTCAGCCACCACCACAACTGGCCTTCTGAGAACGTGAGCCAAGACAAAGACATGAAACTCCTCTAAACTCTCATAAACAGGTTCATCTGCGGATTCCACCCTGAAGACATAAAGACAGTTTAAAGTCAGATTTAAAAAAAGTTAGGGTTTACCCATAGGTGAATGAAAGTGGGTGACCGAGTACTGTACTGCGAGGGTTCACCCTACCCGATGGTGCTGTTGGTGCTGTAATGTATTCGTGGCTCACTGGAGGCGAGCTTCAACAGTTCATTCCACTCTTTCTGCCATTCCTCTTCTGTGTACACCAGACCAGACTGAGCAGAGAGACATTCACAGGAACAGACACTCAGAAACTTGATGTGGAAATTCTGCCAAACTTGCACTGGTGCACATTTTACAAATGTCACAAATGACACGCGGAAATCATGGGTCGAACTGATTTGAGGGGGGCGTCGCTGCAATACTGAAAACTGGAAGGTTCTGAAGTATGAACATACTTCCAGAGTATTCACGCCTGTCAGTACTTCTCAGTACTGAATAAGCATAGCAATTAGCCAGAACAACAAGGACGCTTATGTGGTGTTTTTTTTCTAGTTAAACCACCACTGGCTGTAATTAATAGTATGAGAGGAATGCTAGAGCACTGCCTTGCTGGGCCAGGCAGGGAGGAACTACCAACCCAGCTGGAACACCTCATAGAGCACAACAGATCTATATGCTAAACGATGGTACTGCTCACTATCCTGGAAATTCAATGTAGAAAACGATACATCCACTTCAAATATGTTATGGTTTACTGCATGTGGAAGCAGGTTGACAGGTGACAACTGAAAATACAGTAAAAAAACAAGTGCAGGCTTTAAATTGTCTTTGAGTTTCATCCAAAGGCCACCTCCCAGGCCGGACAAGAACCTTTCTCATACGGTTTCAGAGAAGACCCAGAGCACTTAAACAGGTCTGGAACAGACCTCTTTATTCTGCTGAGTGAGCTGCCACCTCCACCTGCGCTTCAGAGCATCTCTCTCCAACCCATGGTCCATCAGTGCATGCAGAGACTTCCGCAGCATCAGATCCCGGTCATGAAATCCCCACATACCTGGGTTAGCAAACAGAATAAGTCATTTAGGCACCAGATGTGTGATAAAGGTGTAACTTCAAACAGGCCATTCAAATTAACAGTTGCAACCTGATGAAAAAGCTGATTTTTGGCCTCTGTTTAAAGTGCATGCTGAAGAAATATAACAATTTCAAAAGATAAGACACTGTCTAAAACAATTTTATCAGTTTGTTTCACATTTTAAATACTGCCCCTTTATGGAAATGTCCACAGATGAGGCTCCAAAAGGCATCACATGAAACACCGTTTTCAATATTTTACACATTATCAGTGTAATCTTTTTCTGGTTTTTGTCCAAACGAGAAACAAGGGAAAGCAGAACTCTGTAAAAGCCCAGAGCTGAGGCTGGCCCACAGTGGCGGTGGGGGAGGCTGCAGCACCTCAGGATGGACCATCCATCTGGCCTTAAACCTCTCAGCTAACTATGACTAAGTTATCACACCCTAATTTGCCTGTTAGAGTCATGGATTTACAGTCAGGGTTAGTAAAGTCCTGGTGGCACTCTGGTAATAACTGACAAGACAATATAAAGAGAGCAAAGTGTGTTCAGCTCCTAATTTCCTCTGCCCACACAATGTAATAAAGAAATAGCATTTAACAGGAAACAGTGCAGGTCAAGATAAGGACTGGAAGATGAACAGAAATAACAGAGCACTGCTGTAGGACTTGCTTTACTAGCATAAAGCAAGTCAGAACCCCCCTTTGAATGTTACAGACCTCAGGAACATAAAGCTCCCCAGAGTTGTGGTTCGCTGTTAAACCATTGAGAAGAAACTAAAGATTCTGTTTAAAACATAGAGGGAGTATGTTGTCTCTGATTTACTGTCTTTGCAGATCATATCATGATCCAACTCTTCGCATGAACAGAAGTTTGGCCCAGAGGGAGCAAACCTTTGATGCCACCGTTGAATGGCTGTTGTGACCTTGACTCACCAAGGGAGGCTGCATGTAACAGGCAATTTCCATCTCCACTTGTTGCGAGGGGCAGCAGATTCTGACAATTCGAAACCACTTTTGTCCACCAGTTTAGACGTCCTGCAGGAAGAAAAAAAAACCCCATAAATGTTTGTATTGCAAATACAGACCAGTGTAAATCCTAAACAGCTGAGATTCTATCTTAGCAACAGTAAATATTAAGTCTAAACTAGCCTCCTAAAGTATTAGCAGTATTAGTATTAGGGGCTAGCATGATCTTTATATGAAACAATGGGGAAAACAATTATTAATACATTCTAAGCTTTTCAAGTAATATACTAAATTTGTATGAGGCTTAAATAGGACCTGAAAACAAGGGAAAAGGGTACAATATAGAAAGAAGATAAGGATGAAAAGTGCCTAGTTTTAAATATGTTAGCAGTATTGTGTAAATTCAGCCTGAAACAAATGGGTGTCTGCTGGTCAGGGGGATTCCATTAACATAAATGTGGTAGGTTGGTTTTAAGGTGGACCTATTCTCACCAGCGTGCTCCAAAGCCACCATCATAGACTGCTCAATGAGGTCCCTCTCGATGAAGCTGCGGAAGTCCTCCCTGTAAACGGTGAGGTCAGGTAGTTGGAAGGTGCAGAGGGGCATGTCCAGGAGGGGTTCGTTACTGGGACCTCCAGTGTTGGAGACATGAGAGCGGGCCAAGGACACGATGGTTGAACTGGCGTGGGAAATGCCCCGCGACAGACGTTTCTCGGTGGCAGCTGAAGACACAGAGATTGATTAAACTGGTTCAAATGGATTCTTGACAGCCGTCACAAGCTAAACTAATTTGCTATATTAAGTAAAGAATCAAGCCTACTGTAAAACTATGTTCTTGATTATGTGTTGATGAACTCACCTTGTACCACCTCATTTTGGCGGTGGAGTAGGGGCCGCCCAACTCTCGCCATTTCCTTGTCAGGAGGCGGGTATGGACGATCTTCTGTGCTAGAATATGTCAGGTTTCCTGCATGTACCTGTCGTAGCTGCTCGAAGTCACTGAGTGCAGCAGTGAAATCCCAATTCTTGCCTACAGATACAAAATATGAGAGGATAAATTTGAGGCACCGGATCAGGGGCTAATGTTAAACAAATGACATCCTGAAAGGTTTAAAGCCATCTATGTTAATGCCAGCAACTTGTTCTACAACTCATAGCAAACTCATAGCATTATATACTGACTTTTAACCCATTTTATTAACTGTAACTTGGCTGCTGTTGCTTAGCGACATAGACCAGGTTGACTTGACATAAAGCTTCTGTCTCCAAGTATAAATTTATCTGTATTAATCTTACATGTGGAATAACTAGTGAGAAGCCAGTTTGGGGAAAGATCATACCATAAAAAAGTGTTACTAAATATAAAGATAGTATAGAATGCAAGATAAGGCTCTGACTGAGTTTAAATGAGTATTTGTGAACGGTCTTTACAGCAACGGTAACCAACAGGTATAAAATATAAGGAAATCAAGTGAGGGATTGCAATTATCTACCAAAGTGAGGACGTTCAGGGTCAACTCTGAGTTCATACAACAAACGAGTGCATTTAGGACAACATCCTTGGCAGAAATGTACTAGTTTATAGCTGAAACATTTCAGAGGACACAATGCTTTCAATACTGGGAGGCCTGATTTTGATCTGCAAGTCCAAGTTCTATCACCAGTGCTACCACTAAACCACCACAGCAACCAAACAGTGTGAATGTCACTTGCTACACATTAGTTGTGCTTTACATCAAAGATTTAACTCAAGATGTAAGAATTTACCTTCTAGCAAGTCTCTGGCCAATCCCGGTTCAGCTCCAGTGGAACGGACAAAGTCGGACAGGACTGCGTCCATATCCAAAGTCATGTGATCATGAATTCACAGGTTGATGGGTGATGTTCATACAGGAAAAAAGAAAAATCCCACACAACTGGTGTAATTTGACAGGATGCCCCGTCCTCTACCTGGTGCTAGCCAAATGGCCCCACCTGCAAAACAGATCAAATAGGATTAAACCTGGAATCAGTCTTTAAAACTAAAGTAACTAACTCAATTGTAGAAGTCATAACAATAACATGAATATCAAAACGATGCCACCTTCACACCCAAGTCTATAAAGTTAAGCCTAACACTCAACAGACCTACTTCTGCCATTCTGATATGTAATTGATACCTAAATCAATAACCATAAAATCCAGGGGTGATCCGGTAAAATCCCAGGTCACTTGTTTAGAGTGCACGGGTAAGTAGGAAAGCCTTACGATCACTTGTGCCCCCCACAGCAGCAGCGGGATCAAAGCAAAGAACAAAGCCACTGCTGCTGTTGTACTGTTGACTGTTCCACATCAGAATGCAAGTCATCACAAATACACTTCTGAGTTCTCACTATAGTTTTTTTTTTAAATGTTTTTAATGTTGTAGCTACAATAAAGACAAAAAAAGTTACAATTATAATAGTCACACAACACAGTTCCTGGATGGATGCATGACTGGTTGTTATGAACATGTTTACTGGTTTATTATTGTTATTATGGTTTCTGCCACGAGGTGCATTCAAGCCTTAATGTTTCCCAACATGATCAGACCTCAGCTGGAGGGTGAACAGAAGCAGAAATCAGCTCACTTATAGCTGCAATGGTGAATATTTCCTGTGTGACCATCTCAATATATGAGCCAGCATGGAGATGCAATAATTCAGAGGAACATTTAACGACATGTTTCCTATATAGTGCACTAAGTAGGGGGCAGGAAACACTCAATGTATCCAATAATGCACTAGAAAAAAGTAGTGTAGAACTGATGCTCCCTAACCAAGCAAGATATCCCATCAGTCAGTCCCATCAGATCTGATGTTAATCTTTAATTAATATCGAAGTTTGAAGGGCAAAGTACAAAGAAATGATCACTGAGTGTATTAGATTGGTTAAAGAGTAAAAAAATAAATTGCTCAACCAACACCGATGTTGATCTGGGACACATTGATTATGCAACATAGTGACGCCTGTTTTATTGCCTGAAAAGAGATTGTTGGCATTCAACACTAAAGAGTGCACTCAGCCCAACTCCCTAACTAGTGAGTAGAAGAGGAAAGGAGTGTTTCTGGCAGAGATGAAGCATTTCCAGAGCAGTGGCTCTCTGGATAGGACAGCTGCAGGCAGCACTGAGGACTCACAGCAAACACCTGGAACAAAGAGTCCAAACCAGAGGTCAGAGGTCAGTCCATCTTTGTGATGTCAGCGCACTTATCGTGTGACTGACTGAGGCCCGTCCTTACAAGACTATTCAGACTGCCTCTGAAGGACGCCCCCTAATTCTGACTCAGTGTTGGAAAATGGCAAGGATACGGTCGGACCCTTTCACTTTTTCCGAACTTCATGAAGGTTTTGTGGCCGTCTCCAGATCGGTACCTCCGTGTAACCCTGTGAGTGCTGGAGGAGGATCTTTTGACCTCATCGCTGAGTTTTTAATCTCCATTATCAGATTATGAGACAGGAACGGGTGTTTATACTCAAGGCCTGTCCACTGTGGCCTGCATCAATAATAATTACACCTCACAGATGCACAGAGAAAGGCCCCCGGAGACAAAGGTCAGGCGTCACAGTAAAGAGTCTGAACACGGTTGTGTAATCAATAGTAAAGGTGCTACTGAGTCACAGGATGTTCAGGTGGGACACTGCACAGGGGACAAAGTCCACATCTGCATTTGAAATACAGTAACCGCCCAGGATCCCTTCCAAACTACAGCAAATCAGGTTAAACCTCATTAGTTAGATTTGAATCCTTTGGCAGCTCTAATAAGAGGCAGAATACAGACAAGTCTCTTTTGGAGTAAACTGAAGCTTTGTGGATGAGTCAAATCTGTCAGAAATAAAGGAACAATGTTCTTGTGTCTGTCTTTATGATCTACAAGGGTAGGAAACGCAAACATTCTTCCTCCTAACTATTTTCAGGTTCAGTACGTGAGCTCATCGCTCCCTGAGTGCGTCACAGCAGGGCGGCTAGCGGTCACTTAGCTTGAACCTTCCTAAAATCAGATAAAATTGTTCTGATGGCTTCTGGAATTGTGAATCATATTCTGGGTTTATGTGCTTAATTTCACACCAGGGTAATGTGGGTGGTCCAGTGTGGGTGAATAATTAGGAAGAGCAATTTGATCATTGACTCCTCGTGATACGGATGACGCTGAACTGACTCACACTGACCAAATATACATGTGTGTTTAAAATAAAAATGCATCGGACAAACTGAAATTAGGGGAATTCAGCGTACGTATCGAGTGAGGCTTCAACAGACGCATAACACTGCCACTATGGCAGCGCAATAACAAGGAAGCAGCCAACAGGACAACATTTAGTTGAGAATTAGCACCAATTAAAGGACTGTACTGATTATTATACTCTGCTGTTGTCTTGCTTAAAGGGTCAATAAGCCCACTGCCTGTGTGAACACCATTTTGTCCAACGCGTCGAGTACTCGGGAAGTAAATCACAGCGTTGTTTCTTTAGATCTAAAGTTGGGTTCTGGTGGTCTTCAGGTGAATGCTGTGTTCCACTCTGCTGTTCCTCTTCCCTGGATGGAGCCTTTTATAGGGAGGGAAGAGGCCAGGATTGAGGTGACCAATGAGCCGGTGATCCATCGATGGATGATCCATCCATCCATCATCCATCCATCCATGATCCATCCATGAGCCATCCATCCATCCTTCCATCCATCCATGATCCATCCATCCATCCATGATCCATCCATGATCAATCCATCCATCATTCCATCCATCCATCCATCCATGATCCATCATCCATCCATCCATGATCCATCATCCATCCATCCATGATCCATCCATCCATCCATCCACACACCCACACACACACACAGTGTGTGACATCATGCTATAGTCCAGATAAAATTACACCTTTTCATCCTGACATAGCGATTTTTTTAAAATCCCTTCCATCCAAAATTTCACTTACTTTCACGAAATACCCATTATTTTATTTTTTTTTAAAAAAAACCACCTAACAAACTGAGACAAGAACTTCAAATGACATATTTTACATACAAACTCCTGCAACAGTAGGCCAAGTGGAACATGCACATTCTTTTCATTATGAAGACTTGCCTTCCAGCTGGTGTGTGTGTGCGTGTGTGTGTGTGTGTGTATGTGTTGGGGGTTGAATGCCAGTCTGAATGCACACACAGCTGATGTCAGAGATTTCACACTGCAGTCTCAGAGGCCAGGACACTGAAGATGGTGGAGCATAAAAGCCATCCAGTCACCACACAAAAATGTGCCAAGTCTGCCTTCCTTCTTCAGGCCTCCCCGCTACTGTTGTCTGCCCTCCAACACCCCAACACCGGACTCATGCAAATGCTATCTTTACATGCCCTTGGAAAGTAGGAACTTCTCTGGGTTATGAGGATAAAAGACGGGGGATCTATTTATGATGACTAGAATGGGAGCATACCTCTCATACCTGGTAAAACATGCCAAAGATAATTACATAATGGCGGATGGACACGCATGGTGACAGACAAAATGGGTTCATATGACCTAATGAATTCCACTGAACTGTGTGTGTGTGTGTGTGTGTGTTACTGAACGAGAGTTGGAAAATGTTCCCGATGTAAAATAAATGAGGTTAACTCACCAAAATGTGATTTTTTCCTGTCAGATTACCACTCCAAGTTGTTTTTTCCCCTTACTATTTACATTTAAATGTAATACTTTTCCAAATGGGATTATTTTACTCCTCCATAAAGTAGTTTCCACTGTTTATGTTGCATTTAGAAGCTGTTGCCCTACTAAAAAAGATGGTCCTATTATAAAACGTTCACACACGTAGATATTCAGCATAGATACACTTATTTGGAAGCTTTTTCCATGTTGTTCACATCTTTATAATCTGCTTTTCTAGTCATTTTCTGACTTAAGATGTGACCCTTTCACACAGGGAACAACTAAACATGCAGCCGTTGGGGGTCCAGGTTCTAACTGCAGGACACAGATCTGGGATCTGTTACTAATGACATCATTCACCCAGAATCTCACAATTTAAGGCTCCCAGCCTAATCTGGGTTCAAGGATTTGAACCCTCCTCCGTTCCGAGCTCTGCGTGCATGTGTGCATGGATGGAAACTGAAAGGTCAGCCATGGCAGAACAATGAGGAGCGCTGGTAAATATTTGATAAAAAAAAATACATTATTAATTCCTTAAAACGATGGCGGTGTATTCACTGCGCAGTATCTCCGCTCATCACTATAATCCCAGATCTTTTTCTAAAGTTTTCCAACTTTTAGAATCCCATATTTAAACTGTTCCCTGGGGAGTTCCCAGCTGGCCAATAAGACAGACGTCTCAATGATTATGGCCACGGGCCGGGTCAGAACCACTCCACAGACACCACAGCCTAACTCTGCTGCAGGGCTGCTGTCGGCTATCGGTTCCATCTCCACATAAAGAGTCACAAGCGCCGTCTTGTTGCTGTCACAGTAAAAGCTGGGGGGGGGGGGGCCTGATGGGAGTCTGTGAAACAGAGATGAGACGCCCCCGGATCACAGGCTTCTGCAGCCGCGTGGGGGAACAGCAGATTTAGATTTTATATCATAAAGGTTGAGAAACTGGGGAGATAAATGGCTGGGAGCTTTATGGCATGTTGTAGGTGCATAGCAGCAAGAGTCAAGTCCTGAAAGAACCCGTTTCTGGCTCACCTACAGCTGGACTCAACAGTGGTTAAGTGTGTGTGTGTGTGTGTGTGTGCATCTAAATGTCATGAGTGCATCCCAATACCCTAAAGAAACATTTGCCTATTTGCTTATTAACTCGCCCGAGGTCAGCAGACGTCCTGTGGGAGTGCTTACATCGTTAACGGGTCTTGGTCTGAAAGCGATACTGGGTCCGTAACGGACACGTACACGTGTACCGAGCAGCTGTTCAGGGGATCCAGCGAGGGACAAATATAACTGTTGACACTGGGAGGCTATATTCACCAATGCTGACATTATTTTACATTAAAGAGCCCCAGAGCAGCTCAGGTGGAGGAGTCACTCCACACAGAGGTTGTTGGTTCTATTCCAGGCCTCTGCACACTGCACCTGTCGAAGTGTTGCGCAATTCCCCACACCGCAAAAGGGCCGGCGAAGCTGCGTCCTCTGTGCAGGAACGATTCTAATAGTAAACTGGCCATTTGTATCGTGTAAAGGTGAACGTGACAGGATGAATGCACGCGTGTCGTCTAGCGTGTTCGGAAAGGGAAGTAGAAACCCACAACATAAACGCACTCAATTAAAACTCTGATGTAATGCTGAGAGAAAGATGTCATCGAAACCTTTTATGGCTTGCCTCAGAGGGATAAGTCACTCTTTTATCAAACAAACATGTTAATTACAAAGCTAAAGAAGACGTAATGTTTTGGATAAAATAAATAAATTCGGTTGTCTGGAATTTAAGATAAATGTGTTATTAAGTTAGTGAATACCTGTCATAACTCTCTATAATGACCATCTGTAGCGGTGTCCCGGCAACAACAGCCCATAACCTCAACAGCCTAAATAATTCATGGCAAGGTGTAATGCAACTCTCTTTGATGGAGGAGATAACCAAAATCTTACTAAAGTTATGAAGCATCTACACTGGGGGGACGGACCATGACTTGGGGGGGGGGGGGGGGGGCACAGAATGGAGGGCACCAACAGAGCTGCACCTGGGGGTCCTGTCCTGGCTTCATGGCTTCAGTCCAGCAGGGTTTGGGTTCAAGTGACCTCTGCTGACACACATTCGTGCAGGAACAAGCCTGTAATGGAAGCCTGACCACGCCGGGAGGTGGTAGCACGACAGAGAAGCTCCGTGCATGTGATGGTGATGGAGCAAATGAACGCATCAACTTGTGCACTGGACTGGCTTCCAATGGGGAGCGGCGCGGTGAAAAGGTGCAAGTTTGGGGGGAGGATTAAAGCGAAAAGGAGGCACATCGGAGGCTCAACTTTAACACACACCATCCACACTGCGCTGACAGCTGACAGCTCACAAAGGTAAAGTTATCCATCAACTGCTCTCCCACTCACCTCCCTTCTGTGGAAATCAAAAGATAACAAGTGGCCACGGCCGTTTTCATGACGTAGTGACCAAAAACCCAACTATAATGGCTACGACTAACTGTTGTGACAACATATCAGCGAACAATACACATGCTTACATAAACGCATTACAGGCTTTCAAACGCATACTTCATGCGCTGCTTGTTTGCTACAGTAACTGCATTGTTGTACAGTATTCAGATGCCTTAAATAAGCGCCTTGCGTGTGCACAAATGCTGATGACGGGCATTTTAAATAATCATTTGAGTTGCCCGAACAGTCACGTTTGGCTAGCATGAAGCTACTTCAAGCCAAGCTAATAAGCAGCTAACGTTAGCTAACATTAAAGCTCGTGTATCCCCTTGCTGCTTACCTTTAGCGACCTCGTAGACGTTTCTTTCATCACCAAATTCACTTTCCCGGCAGTATAAACTTGTCAATAGCACGAGATCTCTTTAAAGCGACGGTTCTTAACTTTATAGCATCTTCACAAATTGAACTGAATGTGAAATTCCAAACCTGATCACCGCCGACAAAGTAATTTCTCCACCTCTGACGCCGTCAACCCCAGGACTGAGCCCGCCTCCAAGGGAAGGTAGCCAATTGGGAAAGGCCTCGCCTTGATTGACACCTCAGAGCACCTATCGTCGTTAATTCCTGAACTTGGACTGACATAACCCGATGGAGTAAACACCATATGAGGATTTCAGGATCCTAAACATTCGATGTCATGTTTATGGCTACAGAAAGATCAGCGGGTTTTTTACTTAGGCAACTTCTGAGCGTCCACTCACGGGCACCGCTCATTTGGACAGAATAAGTGGGTCAATGCCTGGGTGGGGTCACTCTGAATGATGGAAACCCAACTTCATCTTCATGGCCTGATTAAAAACGGAAACAATGAAGGCACTGTTCTTTCAAAAAGGTTTTATTCTTGGCCAATACAAATCAAAGCACTGCAGCACAACATTAGAAAGTGTTACATTGAAAAATATGCTGGACAGGTTAAAACCATAAACCATCAGCACCCCTACATCTGGGTAGACCCTTTTCTTAAACTGTAAAGATTTACGGCCAGACTATTCTTGATTTTATTTTGTTTATGGAGAAAAATCTGTTCTCTCACATTTGGATAGTTGTACAGTGAAGCAGTGTTATATCAAATACAGTAAAAATAAAAAAAAAACCCAAAAAACAACAACTCTGAAAGACAGCTAAAGAATTCAGAACGGTGGACATTGAAGTCAATCTGCCTCGTTGGTGAAGCCGGACTTTACCGCCGCCTCCTGTCTGGACTCCTGCTACGTCTGCGCCCCCCAGTTCTGCTCAAAAAGAAAACAAACAAACAAACATGTCACAACAAAGCAATGTAATACAATGTAATAATAAAAGCTGAACACTGACCTGCGCTTGTTCTTGGGGGGCCCTCTGACGAATCCCCAGTCAACGCTGATGGGCTGACCCATCATATCCTGACCATTGAGCCCTTCCATCGCTGCTTGGGCCTCTTTGTAGGTCTCATATTCCACCAGTGCATATCCCTAAAACCGTTAATTAATGAGATCCTTAACGATAGTGCATTGCACAGTTAAAATCTATAATACATTTGTTACTTCAATGACTAATCGAGCAAAAACTGGGACTTAAAAAGTGATGATTAAGCCAATATACGCGCTGTGACTGAAATACAAAAGCCGCCCTTTAGACCGTTTTTTGTGCCTTTCCGTTTACAAGTCAAAGACTCTGTCGGAACAATCCTGCCACCTTGTGGGTGAAAGAAATACTGTTTTCAAGTTTCAAGGGCCGATTCACATAGATGTACAGTACCACAAAACCTTATTAGTGACATCTTATTTACACTCAAATGCTGCCATGATAATATTAATTTCTATATTTATGGTGGACATTATTTACCTTCAGGTAGCCTGTTCTACGATCCAGATTAAGATTCAGGTTTTTGATTTCTCCAAACTCAGAAAACTTGTCATGGATGTCTTCCTCTGTGGCTTCTTCATGTACGCCGGTCACAAACAGGATCCAGCCCTCCACAGCTGCAAGCAGTTATGAAAAGGCTTCAGAAATCAGAAAATAAATGTGGCTACAAGTGGCAATCGTCAGTCCAAGCAGATCCAGTGTTAGTAACAATGTAAAATAAAAGCTCAATCAGTCTTCTACAACTGCATCCTTATAATCAAACAAGCCCTGCAAACACAAACACACACACACCCAGGGAACCAAAAGAGGGCAAAACAAGTTAAAACAGCAGCTAAAGAGCCACTGATCATTATCATTATTCATTACTGAGGATTTTAAAAAGCACACTGTAGCTTTGTGAAGTTTGTGCATGATTAATAAATGACTACTGTATATTACTCATGGTCAAACCACATATTTGTAATTAATTCTGCAATTCCCTGTGACAAGCATGCAACTGCTTCATATATTAGGACCACTTTGATTCACATCCATTTTTTATTGTGAACTTACATCTCTGAGGCCCTGGCTCATCCCCATCCTGCTCTACAGTATCATAGTCCTCTTTGACCCTTGACCTGGCACCCTCCTCTGTGAACAATAAAATAATATCAATAATATCAGCAGGTAAACATGTGTTATTATCAGTAGCAGTAACTCACCAGGACCAAAGCCTCGGCCTTTTCTCTTCTTTGCTTTCTCCTTTAACTTGTGGATGCTTTCTAAGAACGAAAAATTGGAAATTGGTCTTTTAAACCATTGAGGCATCCAAGTCACCAGCACAGACATAAGAAACACGTTGGGTTATATTAGCGTCCAAGCGGTGACTAAAACACGCCGGGACGCCCGTTTTACTTTAATGTACTCAGTGCAGCTTCCATCATTAAATTCATCGACATAAAAATGTTCCACAACAATGACGTGTCCCTTTGACAGATAATATCTATTCTTTCTTTAAAAGAGTTTGAATAACCGAAGCTACTGTTAACTATTAGCTTGTTAGCTTAGCTCAGGCCTTCCAAGGTAGCAATGCCACTTTTCTTTTGGGTTTCTTCTGTAGGGTTCAGCCCAAAGCTAAGCTCGTTTAAACACTAGATTAGCTACTATCCGAATTATCGAAATAACATCACCATCTTCGTCCATAGGAAAGTCCTCGCCTCCCGCCTCATGAAGATCGAGCACGTCCGCCATGATGCCTGTGAGTTTGCGCTATTCGCTTGCTGTACATACACCACAACAACCACGTGGGGGCGCACATAGGCTTATTTTTCTTCTTCTTCTTCCTCCTCCGCTTCTTCCTTTTTTAAAAAAAAAAACTTTATTAACAATGACATAAAAACAACACTGTTTAATCAGTGTTGTTATAAAAATGATATATACAGCGACTTGTGGGGGCTGCACAATATAATGATGATGTTCTCCAATGTGCTGCAGAAAACATGCAAAGACGCACAAAGGAGAGCGCTTCCACCAAGAAGGTTCCATCTGAACCCACTGCCCACCCTGCACCAAAATACGTGGGTTGGGATCGGCATCTTTGCCCACCTTAAGATGCACAAGGACTCTTTCTTCCAGAGTAAACAGACCAGCACTTTAATATTTCTCTAAGAAAACCTTAAGGCTTTAACTATTTTCTGTTCTCTGCACTAAAGTTACACCACAGTTATAATTGGACAGGAAGCTGAGGGAACCAGTATAACCTGTATCTTTAAATGCAATATTTACAAGTCATATTACATTCCTCCACTTTAGACTAAATTGCTCTAAATAAAAACTGGTTTCACAAATATAAAAGCCGCCGAAATGTGGGTAAGATTAAAAATTCAAACTATGGGAGGTAAAAATCTTCCAACAAGATCAAGCCCTCGTCCTCTTTGCGTGATTCTAAAAGAGGGTTGAGATAAAATGTTACAGGCAACAGTTTACAGGGACAAAAAAATCCAATCCCACTTCAGGGCTATAAATGAAATGCATCCATCAAGTCCAAGAGGCTATACCTCAGCCCAGACCTACGTGGACTTAACAAAAATATTAGATGTCTCTTTTGACTTTTTACCTGATTTCAGCCTTGCTGAAAATTCATTAGCCAAAATTAAAGAGGAACATTCTAACTCAAACCCACAATTAAGGCAAATGAAGATCTTTTTGACTGGGGATAACTGACGTGCCAGGGAGGCCCTCGTTCAGCAGCGTCTTTATGCAGCCTGAGGCACGAACTGCAACGGAAGACTGAGGTCATTTGTGATGGCTAGTAGTGCACACAAGGTGGCGCTGTGCGCAGGTGATTACATCCATCATCATCATCCATCCATCCATCCATCCATCCATCAATCCATTTATTAAATCCTTTAAAAATATATTTTTAAAAAGCCTTTTACAATCACACCAATATTTCATAAAAATAAAATAAATGGGAGTGCCCCAGCTATGGTTGTAGCATTTTTACTTGCAAAAGCATTCATCCCGTGGTGGATACAGCTGAACAGTATACAGACAGTGGTAATTCAAGGTCACTTAACATAGGTTGCTTTATGATCAGAGTTCCTTGACTTGGAGCCTTGGAAGGACATGTCAGCATGCCTCCGGAATATGGACCGTCACCACATTTGAATCATCTCCTTCTTAGCCAGTAACCAACATTTCCCCAAGACCTCATGAAAATCTGTAAGTCATTTAGAATCAGACAAACAATCAAATGCCAGCTGTCACATAAGCTCCTTGGTGCAGGTAATTATGTTAAAACACATAGAAAATATGAAAATTAAACTGGTTAAGATTTATTTCCAATACATGTATATGGTTTTATTGTGGTTTACAGTGAATTTCTGTTATATTTATTAAAAATGCTTGCAATGATTGACTGATTTTTTAAATCCATGGATGTTATAGTCTGTAACATTGTTGCAACGCTTTTGGCGTGCGCTGTTTAATGTGATGCAATCATCAAATCCTTAGAAAAACATTCATACACATATAATGATATTAAGGGTATTTTTACTGAAAGCAGGATTCCTTTCAGGCAAACGTCCTAATGTTAGTCATGACAGTTTAAAGTCGAGTTTACTGGATGTAGTTACATTTACAGTGTGTGTAAGTCCTTGACCCATGTCATGAACCCTGTAGTAACAATCAACGGAAAATCTGCTGTATATACTCAAATGTGCATTTTATTTTCGCCACATTGCCACACAGGTGCATTATATGATTTGTCAGTTTGAAGTAGTTAATTTAAACTGCTCATGAGAATTAAGCAATTGGTAAAGGAAATACAAATACATACAGAAGAATTTTTTTTCATTTATTATGCACAAAATAATTAACAGTTATATCCATTGTGTGCTGATGTCAAATTATTTCGGAGTCATGCAGAATTCTAAATGCATACATGATGTACCGGCTTTATGTATTTAGCAATCACAATTTGCTAAATATTTCCTTTTTTTCTGTACCTTCCACAGGACTCAAGGAGGACAGCGGGGCTGGGTCTCTGGTTCTGCTCCAGTCTCTGCTGCTGGCCTCCAGGCTGCAGGAACAGGTTAAGCTCTCAACCCTGAAGACCACTAGACTAATGACTTCACTGCTCAGGCCAAGCTGATGTAAAACCATGTTTATGTCAGGGTTCAGCCTCTGGCCAACATAGCTCCCAGTAGCTGCCTCTGGCTTACAGCTGTAAGTCGTGTCTGTCATGCTCAGCTGAGTTGTTTCTACCCAGAATGCACCACCACTGTTTGTTTGTGATGTGGTGATTGGTCATTAAGGATATTTATGATTTTTTTTACCGACCTGTTGATTATTTTTATTTGTTAAGTGGAAGGATTTATGGCAAGTCAAAAGGAAAATCAAAATGAAATATAGTGCAGCAGAATGAAACGAGTGCACTCGGTGAACTCGTGATCGACATCAACGTTACCTCTAACCTTTGATCCTCTGCTGGCTTCATCATACGGATCATTATTCTGAGTCAATCTGTCAGAGGTTGAGATTAAGAGTTGAAGGCATGAGGCAGCTCACCCACATGCACAGATGGCTAAACTTTAATGTAAAATAGGAGACAGAGAGAAATAAAAAGGAAGTCCCATTGATCACAGTCATTTTTAATCAGTTTTAAGACCACAAAATCAGCATCATATTCCTGATGTTTTACAGATGTGGCTTCTGTCCGTGCTTCCGTCTCAGGGCCGGGAGGAAGACAATGATTTGTTGTGATTTTCAACACAAAACAACAAAATCACTAGTCTTCCATGCTGCTCTGGACAAAAAAGGTGCCGAGTTCCTGTGAAATATGTATAACATAACAGCTTTTTTTTCATGCTCTAACAGAACCACCATCAGCCTGCTTCAGTTCGCGCCAGGTGGCCATCTTGAGCTTATGGTGGAGTCTTGATTCAGAGGCTGGGAGGCAACATGAGCTTTGGGGAGGAGAGAGAAACATTTTCATAGGTTGCAGAAACTTGGAGGCTGTTTTTCAAAGAACTCTTAGTCTTGGGTGACCTTCCTGTAGAGATTCAATTTGTCAGATGGTCCATCAGGTACCCATCAGTCAAGGTGCGCAGCCACGTGCTGGAAGGAAACACATGAACACATTTATGAAAGTGCCGTTCTGCAGGATAAACAAAGCAGATGGGCAGATAAATGAGGACAGGCCTGGTGGCTCCTCTGCCGGGACAAACTGATGTAGGCACAGAAAAACCGGCATGTTGGAGCAGAGAATTAAGAAACGGTTTGGTGCTTTTGATATCAGTGGCAGCCAGGTCAGTCTCAGCTGGCCTCGGCTGCCACTCACCTGCTGGAAATCAAATGGGAATTCTGAAACAGTATTAGTATTGTCCTGCTTTGTTTAGACTAATGATTGGCTTTGTTATTAGCACTCTTGGTCATGAAAGGCAGGATTCTTACAATGGCTGATTTGCTCCCCAGTGAAGAAAAATTGACCCAGCTAACCACATGTTGGTTCAATTTCTGCTCTTCTTTATCCAAAAGTTACATTGTAGTAAAATTAAACACATCTGGCTTTGATTTCTACAAGAACAAACACACAAGTCAAACAATGATTGGTTTTCCTTTATCATCTCATCTGACTGGTCAAAGCTTAGAAAACAATCTACCGAAGGCTTCAGAAGGCTGTAGGATGGATTTTTTGTGTCTTCTTTAATTAGACACTCAAGCAAAATCAGCTCTTTAAGCAAACACTTATTTCTATTGAATCTAAATGCCTGTTTGTCTTTTATCCATTTACGCCCACGTCCGAGGGACCACCCGCTGGGAGGAGTCATTCATCCACCAGCGACTCTGTCCTCTTGAGCAGTTTTGGGTTCCGAATAAGATACACCTCAGCACTGTGAAGTGTGTGTGGCTTAATGGGTTAATGAGCACATGGATGTCACACAGAAACTGGATGATTAATATCAGAAATTAAAAATACTTGTGTCATTGAATCCTTTTTAGAACGTTGTCTTTTTAGAGCATTGAACAATTCTTTTTGCTGCTGCTTAAAGAAAGTGTTAATGTACACACAAACTTACAATAAACAAAGCTGATACTCACTGCATGTGAGTTTTATTGAATTTAGTGAAAGTTGATAGCGTATCGGCCAACAGTGCTGCCATCCCACCGGCCCCTCAGACAAGCCTGTGTGTGTGTGTGTGTGTGTGTATGTGTGTGTGTGTGTGCAATGTACAGACAAGATGAAACCTTACCTGCTTTGTATGGATTTGCTGGGTAATTGTGTGTGGATGCATCTGCAGCGTATTTGTGTATGCACCAGATTTGTGCTTTAAAGGTGTGTGTGTGTGTATGTGTGTGTGTGTCTGACAGAGAGCGATTGCCCAGATTTCTTCTAGATTTCAGATGCTTGTGCAGTTTAATGTTGCAGACATTGTCTAGGCAGAACCGCAAAGATACACAACTGAAAAAAAATCAATCTGAGAAAGGGGGAGACACAAACAGGCAACGGTAAAGACGGACGTGAAGTACAGACAAACATCCATGGTCACAAGAGGAGAATCGCCACAGTGAACAGGGCTGAAACACTCAGTGAAAAAGTGAAATTCGTATATTCTCCATCAAAGTCATTCATGGATTGACAATAAAAATACAAGTGGCTGGGAAAATGTTGGTACTTACCAATAAGGCACCTGGGGTCGACTGTCGGGGCACGAACACGCTCGTGTTAAAAGCGCAAAGAGATCGAAGAGCCTTTGTCCAGAGGGGGGAAAAACACACATGAAAAGCATGTTTAAAAAAATTGCATAGATTACAGGAATAAGGGAAAACACACAAAGAAAGAAACCAAAAAAAAGCCTAGATTTCAAAATAATTGGTGTTGGTTGTTGGAAAATGGTCAGAGTCTGTCTCCGCTGGCTGGTGAAAAACACTGACAGATATGCTTTTGTGCACGGGTTGTGTTTTTAGTCAGAAGTGACAGCCCCTGTGCCACAGGTGCTATTCAAGGAAACTGTTTAAAAGTGACGTCACTGAGGAGAATGCTAGCCTATTACGCTTATCCATACTCAAGTCCCTCCCACTACATATTGCTCTTTTCCTATTCTATCCTTTTTCTCCTTTTCTCACTCTTTCTAATGCTACGTGTCTCCTTTTCACTCTTTGTCAACGTGACCTTTGAAATCCACAAAGCAGATAATCTAAAGTATGCTTCAACAAACAACTGTTTTAAATCTTAAAAACACATCCGTTGCAAGTGCTCAAAATCTCCAATTTCTTGCTGATTTACTTGGTTTTTGGCATTTTCTGTGTGCATGGATGGGTGTATAATAAGCTGCACCAAGTACAATGTTCAGAAATTGTTTCCATTCATTTATTACCTGTAGAGCATCTTTGACTTTTCAATGGTGCACAATTCCTGATGTAAAACCACCATATGCTTTTTGGGAATCTCTCTCTCTCTCTGTCTTCCTCTCTCTCTCCCCCTTCCCTCTCTCTCTCACACACATGCTGAAAAACCACTTTGTAAAATTACAGTACAATTTTGAAAAGTAGAAACAGGCAGGCAGGCAGCCTCAGCAACAATGGAGTGCTGGCCTTGGTGATGGTTGCTAAGCAATGGAGGAAGTACAATAGGGTTCTCTGAAACCAAAGGCCTTTTAAGTGGACTGACAGGAGGGAATGCACACATATACGAAGTGAAAACCAAAATATTGCAATTGCTGTTTCGAGAATGACGAAGAATGGTGCTGAAGATGATTGGGATTTGCATTTTTTAAAAGAGATATAGTCAGTTTAAGTCAGGACATGTGCAAAGATGCTTAAACGTGGAACTTAAAGAACTCTTGACGCATTCTGACGGTAAAGGAAGATATTTGAGATGGAGAAATGTTATTGAAGAGTAATGAAGAGAAACGGCTGCTTATGTCTGTCTGCCAATCTTCCTCTTTCTGTCTTATTTTCCTTTTAATTACAACACTGTATTTAAAAAGAAACTAAATCTAGGTAAAAATTTAGCCTATCGAACCGTTAGAGTTAGAGAAATTTCTGGAGGGAAAATACATTGAAAAAGGCAGGTGAGAGGCCGCCTGTCGATCTCCCGTTCCATCCTACCCTCACTTGTGAACAAGATCCTGAGATACTTGAACTCCTCCACCTGGGGCAGGACCTCCTCCCCAACCCGGAGAAGGCACTCTACCTTTTTCCGAGCGAGGACCAGGGACTCTGACTTGGAGGTACTGATCCGCATCCCTGCCGCTTCACACTCGGTCGCGAACCGTCCCAGCATTTGTTGGAGGTCCCTGTTCGATGGCGCCAGAAGAACTATGTCATCCGCAAAAAGCAGCGACAAAATCTTCCACCCACTCGACACCCTCCACCCTCCGGCTGCGCCTAGAAATTCTGTCCATAAAAGTTATGAACAGAACCGGTGACAAAAGGCAGCCCTGGCGGAGTCCAACCCTCACTGGGAACGAGCCCGACTTACAACCGGCTATCCAGACCAAACTCCTGCTCCTTTGGTACAGGGACTGGACGGCCCTTATCAAGGGACCTTCCACCCCATACTCCCGGAGCACCCTCCACAGGATGCTCCTAGAGAACAGGTCATAAGCCTTTTCCAAGTCCACAAAACACGTGGACTGGCTGGGCAAACTCCCAACTCCCCTCAAGCACCCCAGCAAGGGTAAAGAGATGATCCGTGGTTCCACGACCGGGGCGAAACCTGCATTGTTCCTCCTCGATCAGAGGTCAACTATCCGTCTAATCCTCTTTTCCAGCACCCTGGCATAGACTTTCCCAGGGAGGCTGAGGAGTGTGATCCCCCTATAGTTGGAACACACCCTCTGGTCCCCACTAAAAATAGGGACCACCACCCCGGTCTGCCAGTCCAAGGGCACTGCCCCCGATGTCCACACAATGTTGCAAAAGCGTGTCAACCAGGACAGCCCTATAACATCCAGAGCCTTAAGATACCCCGGGCGGATCTCATCCGCTCCCAGAGCTCCACCGCCGGGCAGCTGTTTCTCTACCTCAGCAACTTCCACTCCGGAAATTGGATGGTCCACCTCCTGGTCATCCGACTCTGTTCCACCTTGAGGATACGTGTTGGTAGGATTGAGGAGCTCCTGGAAGTATTCCTTCCACCGCCAGATAATTGCCCCAGGAAACATCAGCAGCTCCCCACGCACACCTAACACGGTGTGGGCAAGTTGCCGCCTGCCGCCCCTAAGGCGCCGGACAGTTTGCCAGAATCTTCTTGGAGCAGACCGAAAGTCTTCCTCCATAGCCTCACCGAACTCCTCCCATGCCCGAGTTTTTGCCTCCGCGACTGTCGTGGCCGCAACCCGCTTAGCCAACCTGTACCGGTCAGCTGCTTCCGGAGACCCACAGACCAGCCATGACCTGTAGGCCTCTTTCTTCAGCTTGACGGCTCCCCTCACCTCTGGTGTCCACCATCGGGTACGGGGATTACTGCCATGATCAGCACCACGATCAATGTCCCCTACCGCCCTCGGAACACGATCAAAGCTCTGTCGGAGGTGGGAGTTGAAGACCAGCCTGACGGGTTCCTCCACCAAGCGTTCCCAACAGACCCTCACTAAGCGTTTGGGCCTGCCAGGTCCGCGCGGTGGCTTCCCCCCCACCTGATCCAACTCACCACCAGGTAGTGATCAGTTGACAGCTCTGCTCCTCTCTTCACCCGAGTGTCCAAAACATATGGCTGCAGATCAGCTGACACAACTATATAGTCAATCATTGACCTACAGCCCAGGCTGTCATGGTGGTGTCATGGCCCCGGTAACCCTCCGGGCTGGGTACGCGGCTTCCCTTTTAGATGTTCCATGATGGGTCTTGAACGAGTCTTTGTCTGACCCTTCACCTAGGACCAATCTGCCTTGGGAGACCCTACCAGGGGCAAACTGCCCCAGACAGCATCGCAGGCTCATTAGGGTACACAAACTCCTCCACCATGATAAGGTAATGGTTCACGGTGGAGTTAACAAACATCGGTCCTGCTTAATTTAAAAACAACATAAAATAACAGAAAACCATAGAAGTGCCCATTGGAGGGAACACAGCAGTTTTGGGGCATAGGTGGGAAGAGTTTCCCAGCATGCTTTGGGACTGTGTGTTTGTGGATGTAAGTTCACGTTACTTCTGTTCAAAACCGCCACAGATGTTATTAGTTTTACAATCTTTTGTATTGTTCCAGATGCTACTTTTACAGTGTTCCAATGGTTAACAATCACTTATAAAAATAGGCACTTTGCCTTTATGAGTGAAATTATTGGTTCGGTCAGTGACATCCCTTCACTTGTATGAATTCTGAAGTTGATAAACAGCACTTCTTATAGTTGAGAGGTGTTTGGGGCCAGAGACCTGCTTGCTCCTATATCTCACACTGTATTTAGCTGCATGACATGTGTTTCTTAACCCAAAGAATCAGTATCTTTACTGCAATTCCCCCTTCACCTCAGTTCACTTCTGATTTTGTCTGTCTCCCTCATTTGTGCAGGATGGGCATTGCTTACCTGATCCTCCAACCACCCTCCTATTGATCCTCACCTGGTCTACTCTCAAAACTGAATCTCACGGTCCCTTCAAGCTCCTGCTGTATTAAACTCCAGTTCACTCTCCCAGTCTCCTTCAGTTCATCGTTGTTCCTGCAGTGACCCAAATTATCAGATCGGGCCCCGATATCCAGCCTTTATAATAGTATCTGACTGAGGAGGAAACACACACGGAACACACCAAATGCCATTTGTAGTATGTACAGTGTGGCAATGACATAATGGCGGCCAGAGAATGCTTGTCAAGCTAGCGTGAAAGATCATGAAGCTTACTTTAAAAAACTAACCTTAACAAATGGCAACTGGTTCAAATGACCATAAAAGCAACAACTTGACATGTGAATATTGTTTACAATTAGATTTGGTCCTGCTTCTTGGCCAACATGATCAGATTATCTGGGCTCTTTTCGAGAACAGTCTGTACACCTCAACTCAACACAGCTAATACAGCAGGTCTCCAGTCTCTGATTCAGTCCAATCTGTGGTTTTAACTCCTGCAGAAGCACCTGTACGTTCAGGAAGAGACAATCATGGAAGTGACCCTGACCTATTATTGGGGAATTTGATGAGTGCTGAAGATTTTTACTGCAGTGCCGTATGGTTTTCAATCAACAGCCACTCTCTAGCCACTTTCTTTTTCCTCAGTCAGCAAAGATTCATTATGTGCTTGGACTGCTTCAAGACAAGGTGTTGGTGTGGGCAGAGGGTGTGATCTCTGGAGTTAATCTGAACACCGTTTCGTTTTCAACCCATAGCGGTAATGCTAATGCGGTCTCCATGCTGGAGACTTCTTAGTCTCCAGCATGGATATCATTCTGTGGCCGATTATTCTGTGGATGTTTGGACTTTGACAGTGGATGCCCTGTGGAATGACTCAGCTCTCAAGGTCATTTTCATCAGGGAACTTAATTGGCAATTTAAGGATGAGTTGGCCACCTGCAATGATCCCACCAATTCCCTTGTTTCCTTTGCTATCAACATTTGCTGATTAAGAGCAGGCAGGTTTCCTGTCAATTAAGTGTGAGACAACCGGACTATACTCTGGAACATTTGAACAAAGCCTCCATGGAGGAAACACATAAGACGGCACCTGTTTTCTCTGGTAATCTCTGGTAATCACCATGAATCTCTCTTGGTTCTTCTCAAGTCTTATCAGACTCCTCTGGTTTTGGGTTACCCCTGGCTCTGACTCCATAACCCACGGGTTAACTGGGCATTGGGGAAAATTTTGGGTTGCAGCGCACATTGTCATGTAATGTGTTTAAAATCTATCTTACCTCCAGCAGCTGAAGTGCCTTCTACTACTAAGACTAGCCTGCCCCCTCTCTCCAATGGGTCTACAGAATATCTGGACCTTTGCAAGGTGTTCAGTAAGAGTAGAGCCCTCTCTTTGCCACCTCATTGTCCTTATGATCATGACATCAACCTGCTCCCAGGGGCCCCGCTTCCCTCCAGTCATCTGCACAACCTGTCCCGGCCAGAAAGAGTTGCTATGGAGAAATACACCATAGGGTCCTTAGCCACAGGTATAATTCGCCCATCCTTCTCACCGCTGGGAACAAAATCCTTTTTCTGGAGAAAAAAAGGCAATAATATCAGACTATGTATTGAATTTTAGGGCCTTCGTGACATCACTGTAAAAAAACAGGTACCCTCTACCTCTTATTAACTCAGAATGAGTCTATGTAAGGATCCCAAATATTTTCCAAGTTGGATCTATGCAAAGAATACCATTTGGTGCAATTACCTTTAATACCCATTTATGAGATTTTTAATTATGTATTTAATTATGCTTAATTAATGTTCCTGTCTTCTTCCAGGCCTTTAATAATGATGTCCTTTGTGGTTTCTTGAAGGGATATGTTGTTGTTTATACATTTTAAATTTTCTTCAGCTCAACTGAGGAGCACGTCATGCATATCTGCCAAGGACTTGCCTGCTTTTTGGAAAACAAGCCGTTTTTGAAGGCTATGAAATGTGAATTTCATGTTGACACAGTTTCTTTCCAGGGCTTGGCTATTTGGGATGGGAGAGTCAGGGCAGCTCTTAAAAAGGTCCAGCAGTGGAGGTGTGGCATGTACCTCAGCAAGTGAAAGAGTTACAATCCTTCCTGGTGTTTGCCAATTATGTTTCATCTGGGACTACAGTATGGTTTCCTCACCTCACACTCTCTTCCTCCAATGTTATTAGGTTGATCTCAAGAGGCAGATGAGGTTCTTGAGCACCTAAATGGGCCATTCAAGGTTGCATCAGTTTTAGTCCAGTCCAACCCCAACATGCAGTTCATAGTTAAAGGGGCTGCTTCTGATGCTGATGTCAGGGTGTAATCACAGTTCATTGGCTCTGATAAACATATTCATCCCTGTGCTTTTTTCTCCCATTATCTGAGTCCCACAGAACTGAACTGTAACCATGTAACCATGAGCTGTTAGTTGTCAAGCTGACCTTGGAGGATTGGAGACATTGACTTGAAGGGACAGAACAACCATTCCTTGTCTGGATGGACCACAAGAATCAAGCTGGCATCTGGCATCTCCATGCCAGACCACATTCTACCTCCCGGCCAAGTCATTGCTCAGCTTACCGAGGGAATCAAAAAGGCGATTCGAGATGTTAGCCAGAGACTCATTGTTCCACCGAATCTAAACCGCTAGTGTGAGGAAAGGAATGGTGTGATCAAAAACATGGCTGGTCCTGCACCTGGGACTGCCAAGCACACAAGCTTCCTCACGGCCTGTGGTCACCTGGCAAAAGACATTGGTCAAAGCAGCAGAAAAGCATTCTCGAGCCCTGCCAGAGAGATTGGTCACCCTGGAGCATTTTGTTGCAAAGGTGGCAGGTTGTAATTCAAAAGTGGAAAAAACAGAGCCAAGGAGCCATGTCCTTTTAGTATGAATAGCCAAGGCTTATAGATGTTCATAAAGTGACCAAACCCCAGATCCTAGGCTGGAAATAGTCTGTTCCAGTGGTGGGCGGAACATTTCCTGAATCCCCTTGGCTTCCCTCTCTGCTGGGTCCATCAAATCCAGATTAAACTGCAAAGGATGGAACATGTGGGCCCAGTTGCAAAATAGGGAGCAAGGCAGAATAACCTGAATGCAAAATCTTTAATCCAATAGGAAGCAGGAGGTCACAAACACAAAATAGCTAGCAGAATCAGGCAACCAAACAGGCAAGGAGCAAGAAAAATCCAACAACAACAACAAAAAAACAAACAAACAGTCATACACAAGAAAAAAGACAGAAGTATTACATACAGGGACACAAAGACAATCTGGCAAGGAATACACAGTGGGGCAGGTTTAAATAACAGGACAACAACACACAGGTGAAACATATAAGCAATCTACTAGGATGGAAAAAAAGCAACAAAGAGGAAATAAAACTGACTATCCCGAGGGAAGACCAGACTTTCAAAATAAAACAGGAAGCATGCAAGAAACATACACTACAACTTCTGACAAATAGATAATCAGCCAATCACATGGCTGCAACTCAATGCATTTAAACATGTGACGGGATCAAGACAACTTTCTAAAGTCTAAACCAAGCACCAGACTGGGGGAAGAAAGGGGATTGAAGTGAGAGGTCAGAGAATGGGCAGACTGGTTCGAGATGATAGAAAGGCGACACTAAAAAATAACCACTCATTACATCCAAGGAATGGAGAACATCATCTCTGAATGCACATGTGGAACATTAACGATGGTTTACAGCAGCAGAATACATACCAGATGATTTTCTTTAAAAAGAAACTAACATGTTGACAGTGAGACGAGGAAGAACTGATTCACTTTTGGTGATATTCCGGATTCCGAAGGGACTTTGGCCTTTGATCTTCCAAAGATAAAACCAAGGAGCATTAATCATAACGCTACCTTACTATGTTATGTAACCTTGCATTACTATTGTCTGTACTGTACTATTTGTTAGGCACAATATGGGAGCAATGAGCTACATGAGCCTGCGCTCTCTTTTTTCTTCTGTTACTTATGGAAGACATGTTAGTACAAAAAAAAATAATGATACATTTTTTGATTCATGTTTCTTCTATATAAACCTATATTTTTGAATGTCTTTGTATTTTATACATAAGAATGAATGCCTAGCAAATATTATTTGGTTTGACCTTATACATTATATTATATTATATATTAGGTAAAATTAAAATTGGTTCCTGGTTTGTTTGGATGAATCGGGTGTTTTGTGGTGCATATGAAATGTCATAATACTGGCTGACTATCTGTTACAGCACAGCAGATGTGGTAGTCTATCCATTTTCTGTTTTATTGTGGTGTCTTGTCTTCACTTATTTCAGGTGACTTATTTTCCTGCCCTTGCGTTGCATCCTTGTAATAACGTTCATGCCATTCCCTCAAAGTGTTGGAGTAAGCTTTTGTTCTTGTGTTTGAAGTTTGGTTTGTCCTTGTTTTAAAAGTAATTTTTAATTTTCTGAAGTCTAGCTTTTGTTTGGCTTTTCTTAAAAATTCCTTTGAACTCTTTAAAAAAAAAAAAATCTATGATTTGAACTTTTGCCCATCTTGTGCATTTGTCCTACAGCCATTGGTCCGATGATGGGAGATGACAGTGTCACAAGGAGAACTCACGGGCAGCTCTCATCAACCTGGACACCAGAGCAGCCGCAGTAACCAGGACAACTCCTTCTGGCCCAACAGTGCCACCTACACTGAGTGTGCAACTCGGAACTCCACTTCCAATGTGAGCTATTACTGAGCCTCCATTCCAGGTGATAACGCCAAGCTTTCCTTCATGTTCCGCCTAGAGGGTGGAGGCAAACTATGGGCCACACTCAAATGTGGCTTGACAGACACCAGTATGCAAGTCACTGGGAGCCTTAAATGTGACCTAATTGCTCTGAGTGGGGAGCTGGTGTAGGCTCTCTTCCAGATATTGTAGAGCAAACAAATTTTCAAAGACTACATCATAAACTTCCACTATAATATTTGATTTCTGACTAACAAAGTGGGACAACGAGAGAAACACGCAACCTCTGACCTACAGAGGACCTCCTTCAACCCTGCAACTCCTACTGCTGCAGGAAAATTGGACAGTTCTGGGCGTCAACAACAGCTGCTAGTAAGACTGTACCAGAAGAGTGACTCTGAAAGTGGAGGGAAAGACCATGTTGCTACTGACAGGTCTTCTGGAAAGTTCAAGAGTGGTGAGCAGAATGAAAACAGTCACTTTAAAAGTTCACCACATTTAATCAGAGTTTGTTACCAGGTGGTCTGTCCAACACAGCAAACAAAGTCCAATCCAGTAGGCAGAATTCCAGGAGGAGAGGCAGATGGGGAGGGAGCTGGGCTGCAACACATGAGGGTAATCAGCCCAGGAAGGAGGGGGACAGGATGCAGCACATTGCAACGCTGACCTCCAGGAAAATGCAACAGATTTTGGAATTTTCTGAATGTTTATAAGAAACCTCAGCACCATGACACTGCACGATGGTATAAGGTCTAATCCTCTTTGTTCTTTTTTTGAACAAGTGTTGTTTTTGTACTTTCTTTTGTTTTTATTGTAATTTTAGTTTTTATTTGTTTAATCAAGTATCTTTGATTTGAACTCCTATCCTGCCTTAGGTTGTGCCTTTGATTCCTGCATGCTTGTGTTCCAGTCGTAGCACTGGGGGATGAAGCTGCACTCTGTTGCGAATAGTAATAATAATGGAGAGAAGTGGTGGAAAGGATGTGACTCTGCCAGTGGTGGAGTTTATGCTTAATTTACCCACTAAAGTCATGTTATGTACTGAAATGAGAAATGCATTTATGCGGAGGTGTGATTAGTTAGAAAAAAAATCACGCTATTTTCTATACAAAGATATTTAAATTCAAATGAGTTAAAAGGAAAAATGTATTTACCTTCTGCTACCAGTGTGTCCAAAGAGGACAGTTTCATCCCGTTCGCTAGAGATTAAATATCATTGAATTGAATTGAAAAAACAAAAACGCAAAAATCACCAACATAAAATTCTCTTGTTCACTTGTTCACCTAATGCTTAACCTGTTGATCATGGCAATATACGCACACACACACGCACACACACACACACACACAGTGTGCATATATTAATCTGTCTTTGGCGTAATCTTTAGGGAATCATTTAATCTAATTTCATTACTCAATTATTTCAAATGCAAAACTAAAATTGCCTCCGTTGCAGCGGGAAAAAGGGTGTGTTAAAAAATGACCAATGTTAATGTCTTCATGCTTTTCACAGCAGCCATTACAATTCTGGAGCCACGACTTGGATAATTACAGCTTGGTGGTGTGGGCTTCCTGGCATGACATAAATCTATGCAAAAAAAATAAAAGATGGAAAGAAAAATGAGTTGCTAGGCACACAGTGACCTTTTCAGACATTTCTAATAACCCTGAAAATAATAGAAAGACCAATATGCCTCTAAAGTACTCCCCTTCCCCTTTCAATCTCATTTACCCCCAGCCTGCACATCTCCCTCATCTGCTGGAGAGAGTCTCAAGCACCACTTCAAACCAGAGCTATTATTTGCTCTTTTTGGGGCCAGGTCCCTGAAGTATCGCACTCAGTTAGAACCTGTAATGTAGAATCCATTTCAGCTGCTATTAGGCATCATCCGTTACGGCAAACCAGCCCGTTGGCTATTCCTCCACTGCTCTCTCCATTCTCGGAGATGCACACATCTCTACCTCTGCATGTTTTCCTTCTGCCATCCCTCTCCCATCGCTCTTCCAACATTCTTGCCATCTTCAACACTCATCCAGCCAGGCCGGTTTCCACCTTCCTTCCTCTCCTCCTCTGTCCACATCATTCCACTCACATCTCCTCCCTTGCCCCCAGGGGAGCCCTGTAAACTGCTTATTCAACAATTGCCTACCATAAAGATATGTAATGACATTTTCAAAGGCAAAGAGGCCTATGTGGTTTTTAATTCATATTTAATGGCTGTCAGGCTAAATAGCCCACTATCCTAAATGGGAGACAGGCTGCTGCTCTTCCACTTAAGGCTGAGAGCTGTCTGTACGAGGATGCCGGCTGCCTTCTGGAAAACTGTTTGCTAAAAACAGTTGGTAATGACGCAGGATGGAACTGGGACACAAGCAAAATAATTCAAGAAAATACTTTTAAAAAATATGTATTGTCATATATGTCATAATTTGTCTTATATTTATCATGATTTTTTTTAAAAAAGGGATTATTGCTATTTAACATTTTGTAAACAACTTTACATATGTAAAATATAGAATTAGGTAATTGGCATTTATCTGATTACTTTTACTGTTAGGAAGTTTATGAATGGGTATTATAGATTATGCCATAGATATGCATAGCCACATATTCACCACATGAAAAATAAGGTCAAAATAATACACATTTTAAACAATTCAGGCTATATGGAGCTATTAACCTAATCATCCAAAAGAGTTGTAAAATATCCTTTCAAAAGTAAATTTAAAGGTAATACAAGTTTTATTCATTATTTTTTAATTTTTTCACCTCTCAATTATTAAAGTAACACCAATTTTCCACAGGGTAAATTATGTACATACATGAAGCCAACACTAAATCTGGCAAGCTTGATTCGATTAATAGTCAGCCAGTCACATTCGGTAAGTTTAGTGATAATTAAAACAAGCAGAACTGGAAAATTCTGAGGGACATTTGGGGTATTATTTACAATGGTCTTCAGAATTCCCATACCTGTGGATTGCTGTACATATAGGAAAAAACAAAAGAGAACAGGATACTAGCATATTATTTAAATAATAATAGATACTAGATTTATTTAAATAATAAAATGGATAAGCTGATTTTTTAAAGCCGTCTGTAAGCTGCTGTTGCTTTTAGGAAAGCAGCAATGAAAATGTTTATAGTGGAAATACGTGATAATTCCGTAATGATCCAGGTGATGACCGAAAGTGTTGTCTTGTTGGTCACTTATATACAGAAAGTACTTAATTAAGATTGCATTTGGGATTCAGTTCCCGATTGTAATAATTATGGGTTACAGAAATGAAAACCACAGTGGCTATTTATAATTCTGAATTGCACATTTAGCCGTTTGGCTCAGTTGCGGTTCCGACCAAATTTAACTGTCATTTTTGAGTCTTTTGAAATGACTCGTGCTGCAACAGATGAAAAGTACTTTTCTACACCAAATCAGGTGTCATGATTTAATCAGCACATAAAAACACTCTTTAATTATATGTTGAGGTTGATTACAAACAAAGACTTAATCCTTTGCTGTCAAAGACTTGCTGTGATGTCTTATTTGGAATTTTCAACATTAAGCATCCAAATGCAGGTTACAGAGGCCAAGAGCTCAAATAAAGCATGAGAACAACATGCAACATTAAGATTATTGCTAAGAAGCTCGGCTCATTACTATAGCAATTACTAATGGGAGTCAGCTAATGGGCGTCCTTCTTGTTCCCAGCATATGAACTGCTGTCCTTCATTGTTTGCTTGTTTTTTCCATCTACCTTTCCATCATTTTAATCCTAATGGTCTTTCGTCACAGTCACCTAATGCTTTCTAGTCCCCCACAGCTCTACTTTTATGTTCTCGCTACTACTCTTGGTTCCTAATAGCTCACAAATGCTTTTCTGTGAAGTCTTTCTTTATAAGGCATTTATTGAAATGACATTTCAAGACAATTTCTTTTTTGCTAAACCACCCATCAACTTACTCATATTTTTAGATTTGATGCTGGCCCCAGGATCTTTTGTTAGGTTAGGTTAGATTCAGCGGTTTCCAGAAGAACGTCTGGAGTCTTGTTAAAGTGTATTCAGCATCCTGCATCACTCAGTGTTGGAGTGCTCCTGCTTGACTTTGAGTGTTCCGTGTGAGAGTGTGATGCAGTGGAAGGCAGCAGTCCCCCCCGTTCATGTTCGAATCTCAGTAGTTCCATCCTGCTGCTGTAGCGTTTAGTGTGGCCGAGCTACGTATGTGGAAGTGAATGCTGATATTACATCAGAACTATAAACCGTCAGACAATATTTTAGAGATTGCTCAGGCGGGATGAGACAGGACAGGGTGGGAAAACTGGCCAAATATCTCTCCAGAGGTTAATCAAGATAATGGGATGATACATGGTGCGATCAGGATGTACATAAAGCTCAAAAGTTTAAGAACTTCACAAAAAACAAATTGAAGAGCGACAGGAACCTGATAGGGTTGGAGGCTGAAATGATTTCCTCCCTCAAGATTGTTATTGTCTAATATTGCACGTACAGCAGGACAGACGCACAAAGCCTTTACTTTGGCAAGACCTCGAATCTTGCAGAAGTTGCAAATTAGTTTAGGGCCGACTCAGTCGATTCTCCATCAGACGAGTATTAGAGTTTTTACTCTGCGTACCTGAATTTACTCTTTTGTGGTGAAGAAATGGATTTGCTTTTATCTACATACTTTTTGAGCAATTCAGTCTTGGCTGAAACAGTGAAGAGCTTTTTTTTCAGAGAAGAGAAAAGCAGAATTTCTTTCCAATTGAGTCACTGGTGTGGATCCTGACCAACCATATGCTAGGTTTTACATGCATTAAACCATATTGACCTAGCATCGGCCAGCATCAGGATTGTCTCTAACTGCCCAGAAAAAATACATCAGGAGAAAAAAACTCCCCTTTTAAAAAGAAACCTTGTGCCAACCTTCTTTGCTAATCAATTTAAATCCAATTCTACTTTATTTATATAGCGTGTGTTACAGTCTAGATTGTCTCTTGGCACTTTACAGAAACCAAGAGAGATTCTGAGAACCACAAGTCAGCCAGCACTCTGAGAGCGGAGTGGCCTCGGGATGGTGTGGTGCCTTCAGCCTCGCAGGGCCTCGTAGGTCAGGAGAAGGATTCTAAAGTCTATTTTGGAATTTCTGGGCAGCCATTGAAAAGTGGCCTGAATTGGAGTAATGTGATCTATCTTGCTGATTCCTGTCAGCTGCAGCCTTTTTGGATCAGCTTGAGGCTTCTCAAAGTATCACTCAGACATCCTGAGCCTCAACAAGGAGTTAGAATCCAGAAGGAGCAAACGATGACACACGCCTGACACTGATCTGTCGGGCTGAGGCTCTGGGACAGAGGTGAAACCACAGTGGTTGGCGGGTCATGGTAAAAGCGGGAGCCATGGTTTGAACTGACCTCTCCAGAGGTTTCAGTGATGAAAGAGTAAATATGGAAGCATGACACTGCAGGACAATTACATGTTACTAGCATGCATTCAACAGGAACTTCTCCATTGGTGTAAACGGACATGAGAAAAAAAGGTACAAGCTCCTGTAACAGCAAATGGATTTGTTTGGTTTTACATGTAAATAGTGAGGTCATGATCAGGCAGTGGTGCAGTTGATATTGGAGCTGATGTCATCACGTAGTGACTGGTGGGAACTCAGCCAGTAAAGCCTTATTATTAGCCTTATTATTATTATTTAATTGTTGTCAGAAATATTAAAATGAGCTTGGCTTTGTCAAGATTCAGGATAAAGGTTTACTATCAACAATGCATATGTGCAACATAGAATAAGACAACAATTGCTGATTTTGGGCAGCTGTGACTGAAGATGAATCGTCCAGCTGTTTATTGTCGGATTAAGAGTGCTTTATTGTGGAAAGAAGGATTTTTTTTTTCCTTTACAGAATTAAAAAAATGAATAATCAAATAGAAGATCCCTTTCTTTCGGTAAACACGTCTTATCATGTAGGATGCGATAACCTGGATTATTTCACTATGATGCCACTTTTTTGGGCCAGATTTTGGTGCTTGCCTCCATGTCTTATTTGGTAACATCACATATAGATTGTTTTGTGGTAATTTACCAGAGGTCACCAGCTAGCTCACCAGAGGTCTTCCCTAAAGTGCCTCCCGGTAACTGCATGATGATGGTTGGTGGTAAACAAGCTCAGGCGGCATGCAGACAATTAAATCCACTCTTTCCATTGTGGAGCAACCTTCCACCTTTATACTGGAGGTCTTTAATCACATTTGAGAGAGTGCTGGTTGCAGCTAGGATGAGGAGCGCCTGGTGGCCATGAAGTCACCTTTTGACTAATTGGATGGGGTGTAAGGCTTGGTGGGTTCTTTGTAGCTTTGCCATCTGTGTTTGTGCTCTCTGAGCCACAGCAGTTGTCCATTGCTAAAGCGTTAGATTTTTATTTTTTTTCTATGACTCTGTAGTGTATCAGCCATCTATTATGGGATAGTCTGCTGGTCCAGCAGCATCACGGACAGGGACAGGAGGAGGATGGACAGACTGGTGAGGAGGGCCAGCTCTGTCCTGGGATGTCCCCTGGACCCAGGGGAGGTGGTGGTGGTGGGAAATGGGAGGATGATGGCTAAGCTGTCATCCATGTTGAACAACACTCCTCCCCCCCCCCCTACAGGACACCCTGGCAGCACTGGGCAGCTCCTTCAGTGAGTGGCTGTTCCACCCTCGCTGTGTGAAGGAGAGGTATCGCAGTTCTTTCCTGCTGGCTGCTGTCAGACTGCACAATAAACATAATGCCCGATAGCACAGTCTGAATATTATATATTCTGAGATGTATATTGTATTGATATGTATGTCGATGTGTATATTGTATACCTCTGTACCATGTACAGGTATACAAGGGCCAATTATCCATTTATCTTGGATTATTGTATATATACATCCTTTTTCTGTATATCCTACCCCAAATATTATTTTATTTTACTTTTACTTTTGCTGTTGCGCTGTAAATTTCCCCGTGTGGGACAAATAAAGGAAATCTGAATCTGAATCTTAGCATCAGCCATGTTTTTAGCTGAAGTTGTGTCATTAATATTGACCAGTAAATGTTACAGTTTCCTTGTCACCACTTGATTGGGATTGTTTTACATTCAGTTGTTGGAGTGGATTGTGAGTATACAGTTGTGAGTATATATACTACTGTATATACGGATATAGTTCTCCAGGTTTATTCTGCTTTAGGCCGCACACATGGCATTTTAGAGATGCTGCAAAACATGGATGCAGAGTAACCATTCACTCAATTTGCTGTGATTATTGTACCCTCAGAAGGGTCTTCTTTTCAGGACTAGGCACCAGTTGCCATTCATCCTACCAAAATGGCAGCTTTACAGCCTTCATCCTGGTCAATACTTAGGGTAGCGTAATATCTGCCTGAGGACAGGGATGAAGAAAAGAACACATCTAACTGATAAATAAATCTGTTCACCAGGAGTTGATGGTTTTGTCTGTAGACCCACTAATTAAATAATTGGTCAGCTGTCCTTTGTGTGGCTCAGTAGTACATCTCTCTCTATTTTCAGGATATTACTGAGTATGACCGAAGTGCTTTTATTTATTTATTTGTTTGTTTGTTTTGCAGATTGAATCCAAAATACTTAGTGTTTGTGATTGTGCAGTAGATTATGACAGTAAATGCAGTTTTTAAATTTTGAGTTTTTCTCTGATTGCTCCTCCTTGAAGGGTAGAAATGGTCAGAGCAACATTAGGTATCTTTTTGCCTTGCAGTGCTCTGTTTGCTGCTGGATTTCCCTGCTTGGCTCCAATTTCGGCTAAAATATCAATATAACAATGAATTTCTGATGAGAAAGTAGTCTCCTGTCGCTGATCTCCACAGTTCAGTCTTCATGTTCTTCTTTAATTTCTCCACATCATATAGTACTGCTTTGCACTGTATGTTTAACGTTATATTTTCACCAATCGTGTGTTAACTGATTTTGTATTTTCCTTATATTTCTCCAGGGATGTTTGCAGCCTGCGTCATTTTTGCAACGTTTCTGCCCCATCAATCATTCATAACAAAACGGTTTGAAAATCAAGCAGTACATTATGAATTTTTGTTATCAATACTATGTGGCCAGAATAGCAAATTTACGAACGACCCTTCTGTTACTGCTGAGGCACTGGATAGACCTTTTCTCTGTTCTGGCTGGTTCTTTTTCTGTTCGTTGCAAACTCAGAAATGTCACCAACATCTCTTTTAATCAATGAGCGGTGGATTTCAGTAAGTTTTGTCTTCAATGGCTCTTAACATGATGGAACCATGTCACCAAAACCACGTCCATGGCTGGGAAGACACTTACCGAATCACTCCAAACACCCCTCACAACTGTAAACAAGTTTGTCCACTTATGTGGACAGTGAACTTTTAAAATTTAAATTACTCTATTTTCTAAAAACCCACAGCATTATAGAATTGGGCTGGTACACAATTAAAATGTCCCTGCTACATTTTCTCTGGCCAATTGACATGTTCAATAGCATATATGGAAAGCTTACACTATTAATATCAGAGAACATAGAGAACAGAGTGTATATGAACCTAATTCCTGCGTTAATGGCAGATGGGGATGTGCCGTTGTTTTTCCAAATGTTGAATAGGGAGGACCAGAATATACATTCTGCTTACAATGTTTTTCAGCCCTCGGAACATTCTGGTTTGTTCTCACCATTATAATGTTTTTCAGACTTAGTTTTAGGTTAGGGTTAGACCTGGCTGTATGTTAGGGTTAACCCCCTAATCCTATTCAGAGTAGCATCAAGAAGTGATGCTAAAGCTCTCCTACCATGTCTTCATCCCTGGGCACGGTCTCATCAGTGCACCATTATCAGAGTGCTTTGGGTCCAAAAGGACTCCTGCAGCATCTACGCGCTTGTAAATTTCTGTAGCCGAATTCTTTTCCTCTGTTCTTCTTTCAGCCTTATTCATCGGTGTTTAGTAACATACAATATACAGTTCTACAAAGGGTAAATATGACTAACATTTAAACTTAAATAACAGTGATTGTTTGTTGACAGGAGTGAAGAAATCTGTTCTTTAAAACCTCAGCTGCAGTGCATGAAATAAATACAGGTTATGTCCATGTGCTGTGAACAGAGTGGCACTTCTCTCTGATTTGTTTAATTTAGATAATGGACAGTGGTTCTTTATGAATATGAGCTCGAGATGTGGCGACCGGGAGTCAGGCAGAGTAAGTGAACCACAGGCAAACAAGGAATTCATCAATTTTTCTTAAATACCTTTCATTGACTTGGATTTGTACTGCATACAGTTCTATTAGCACATACAAATAAACTTCAACAATATGTTGTGAATATAAATGTAACTTTCTCTCAATCATTCTCTGCTCAATACTGGTAGTTTTGCTATGCCCCTTAGCTCTGAGAGCCCTCTCTTGATCATCATTGGAAGATTTCTACACCTTCATCGGTGTCCAACAGTGGGAAGAAACAATATATTGGACATGAATGACAAACTTGGACACCGTCTATATTTGGACTTTATCTTAGTTTCCGAGACATTACGGATTTGTAAACAGCTACCTGTCGCCCTGAATATTCCCAAGAGCACAGTAACTTTCTGAAATGGAAGACCTTTGCAATAACCACTACTCCACCATGAAGGATAGAAAAGCAAGGACTGAGCCTGTTGGTCACCCCACATCCTCTTCATCAAGCATTGGAAGGTTGAACTTAAAGCCACAAAAGTGTATCGAAGCCAGTCTTAGGCATACCCTGTTCTACCACAGGTACCCGATGGTAACACCTGCCTAGATCGATACTTGCAAACCAGCTCGGCCCAAAAAGACCTCAATATCTCCTAATCTTATCACTGAGGTCAGGGTAGTCCCGACACAAATGTGGGCCACTGTCCCAATGGGTACAGCATATAGACTATTGTTCTCCCTCACAATTATAGGAGTAGCTATGGGGCAGTAAAGCTCCTTCACAGAATTTTAAAATCCAAAGGCTAGACTCTCTCTATTAATTGTAATCAGCGTTGGCAACCCCTGACCACATCAATGGTTGAAGCCAAATTGTTCAGTGTGAACTCTTTACGAGTTATCATCCCATTGTATGAGTCTCTTACACCACCTTGGGAGATGCTTGAATGGGGGTTGTCACCTAGGAAGAGATTGAAGAACTTTAAGCATTGTAATGTGCAAAGAGTCATCTTAGGACACCACCTCTGTACGTATAGAGTCAGTTGGACAGGGTTAGCAATTCTGGTTAGATGGACTTGATAATGCAATGAGGTAGTGCAGGACTATTTACAAGGAAACAGAGGTGAACTAAAAAGAAGTGAGCTACTGACCACCGCGGGTCATTTCGGCAATCTGAAAGGGTTGCATCCACGGTTGGAAAAACCACTACTCCTCCCTATACGAAATTTGCGGCTTGCCTCACCTGCAATTTGAAAAGAGTCGCACACCCTCCCGCTTAGATACTTGACGACGTTGATGTTGTGTTCTGATTTTGTCATTGGGCAGACTGTCAACAGGCTGTCAGTTTTCTTGTTAATCTCCCTGAGACTGCGGGGCACGTGGCGCACCGAGTGGCCCCATTATTAACTTTGCAAATGAATATACACCCACTCCGCACTGGCTCCAGCTCAGCTCCAGCGCCACTGATGATGCCAAAAGAGCTGTAGTGCATTTTTGTCCCACTGCACAACACTGACTGAAAACAAGATGAGACAATAATATATAATGACAATTTAGTCTTTGTTTATTTAGACTTTGTGAAACTTAAAGCTGTTTGGATGAACATAAAGTTGATCCCTGCAGAAATTTAAGACACACAGATACATTATTTGTGAATATTTTTTGATTTTTCTGAAGTTACTCTTTTGCTGAGTGGCCTCATCACTGGAGCAATTCATTAGAATAAAATTGTCATATTTATGCGACATTTGAATATGATCCTTGGGGCACTCTGCCATAAGAGCCAATAAGGTCTTGTCTCCTCCGCCTGTAGCTTCTACCACCCCTCTCCAGATTAGCCATAAATTCCATCCACCTTCGCTGCGTCAGAAACGGATATTGTTCAATGTGTGCTGAGTTTGTATGAAATGCACTTAAACATGTATTAATGACATCAACATGGCGACTTTTGAAAGGGAGACAAAATACAGCCTCTTAGCGGAAGGTCTGACCTGCGACTATTGGCAATGTGAAAGTGTCCAAATGCTGAACAAAGGCAAGTCAATCAGCTTTAGAATATCCCACATTAACGTGCTAATTTCAGTGTGAAAGGACTATGAGAGGGAGGGGCAATAAGGGAAATAGACCTTTATACAGGTTGGCGAGGCAGAGAGCCGGAAGGACCTGCAGCAGGTCAGGATGATCAAGCATGGAGATGGAAATATTATTAGAATATTGACATCTCATTGCTAATGAGAATGTGGGGAAACAGAAACAGCTCCACAGTTGGGGTTTGCTGTTAGACTCTGAAGCTGCAGGTAAATAATTGGTTTCTTAAGGTAACAGCAGCTTCTTCACAGTGCTGGCTCGGGTTTGCGTGGTTGGAGGATGGTCTGTTTATTCCATTTCATCAGGAAAACTCTGTCCAACCAGGCTGCAGTTTATGTCACATTATATTTACTGCTGTGCTCTGGAAGCTGTCATCACCTTTTAATTTCGACCTCGGGGATCATTATTTTACAGTCTCAATGTCTTGATGTATTTAAAGTTTAGATATTGAATATTTCCATTTTAAATGAACTTAGGGAATTATAAATATGGGGGTTGCTTGGTTGTATTTTGCCCTTCTGCAACCCCTCCAGATATTTGATAGGGTTCTCTCCACATCAGACATGGAGACAGCAGCCCTTAAGAGCATTCATTCTAATGGAAGATGATGTCCAATGAGTACCCTCTGATAAACAAGATAAGAAGAATGTAGACATCACAACTGTCTTTGTCTGCAGATGTGATGGGAGGGGTCCCCCCCCCCACCCCCGCCAGCCAGGTCGATAACCGCCAAGCAAATCATTAGTATTGGGTGAAGCATCACAATTTTCTCTCCCTCCAGTCCTTCTTAGTTTACACTCGCATCTGTGCCTGGGTTTGTGTGCACTCGTGCGTGTGCATGCACATGTGTATTTGTCTGTGTCCAAGTGTAAAAAAAAAAAAAAAAGCAAAGTTGTATGCCAAATAAATGTGGAGTGGCTAAGTATCAATTATTGTGTGCGTGTTAATGCACACATGTGCACGCACGCGCACATGCCCGCGCGCACGTGTGTGTGTGTGTGAGAGAGAGAGAGGTAATCAGATCGCTATCTCGGCCTCTGGTGAGCAGCCAGACTATGGACACCAGAGGCCTCTGAAACCTGAGAGGAGGTGATGGGAGCTGCTGGGAGACGGGCTGCTGGATTTTTAATAGAAATGCTGCAGTAAATATTAGCACGCAATCATTTAATTGTACATACAACATTACATCATATTACATAAAGAAAAAAAAGTCATCCCTAAATACATTCAGAGTGATTATAATGAATCCACGCTGACGTATTTTACGATTCGGCTCATTTAATACCAGCGAGTGATAATTCTCCCAATAAGGTTCCTGTTTCAGTAAGTTTTCTGACATCATTTTGATATAATTTTGACATTTTCCCAATCTTACTTTCTGTGTGACAAGCATATTTATTCTGATAGCATTTTCATAACCAGCATGTGTGATTGTTTCTGATGTACAAATGAATGATTGAAAAACCGTTTCTGTTCCTTTCATCAAACATAATTCATTTATCTAATTAACATCAACATATACATAAATTAAGGTCTTTTAATTTAAAGCCATATTCATCAAATTGTCATTGATCCTTATGATCCTTGTTGTTTAATCAAGCTAAACGTGTGAAAGTTTAGATTTTATATAGTTTCTATGAGCTGAGACAGCCAGCAAGCAAGGTTCTGCATTTATCCTTCAAACTGGGAGACTTTTTCATCTCCTTCTTCTCTACACCTCCCTTTTTTTCCCTGCCACGACTCTTTTTTGTTCCAGAGCTTTGTGGAGTTGATTGATCACTGATGAAGAGGCCGGCGTCTTACACCTCCCTCTGCCTCCTTCACACAAATCAAACTGTGGTGAAAATGGGTAATTTGATATTAATGCAAAAGTTTCCTCTCTCTCAAAAACCGTTTTGATTGGTTGTAATTTTTATCTTTAATTTTGGATTTTGATGGAATTATCATTCGTCTTGAGATTAGATTACCCCCTATATAATTACATATTACAATATTAGACATGGATTTTTTTTTAAATTCATGTTTGCATATTATTTAGTTACATTTCCTTAAACACAGAGAGAAAAGAGGGCATAGAAACACAAAACAGTTTTAAAATCAAGGCAGCATTTAAAAGTGTGATCATTACTGTAAATGTCATCTTTTCCTAATAAAGGAGGCTTCAGTTACAATTATTACTCCAAGATTTGTTATGTTCCGATAATATCAATATTTACCTATTACATATATATAAAAAAAAAAGCAATATCAAAACCCACGTTGCTGTGAAAATGACCATTTAATGATATTATTGCAGCTCTTTCTCCGGAGATCATCGTCTGGCCGTCAGCGCCACCATTCCTCCAGCCCTCATCAGTCATATCTGAATATTATAGAATTTCCCTTTAAATCTGCATAACTTACATCTGTGCACACGCACATGCACATAGATATATGTTCCAGGCTGAGGTTGGAGATAAGATGATGCTGGGAGTCTGCAGAGCCAGGATGTGACAGGCGGTGTCTGTTCTCTAACCCATACATTCATCACCGATGTGACAGCGGGAGATTGATTCAAAAGCCAAGTGTTGCAATTAACCCCTTCCATGTCTATCAATCAAAACCAGCAATCTAATTAACTACACAGAGATAAATGACGCAGTTATTATCTGTCAAATGTCCACGACCACCAGATGATGTCTTTGAGATAGTTGGATAAAGGAAATTATATATATATATATATATTAAACAGTGTAGTATTTGCAAATGATATATATGCTGCATAACCTTAAACCAGAACAGCAGACCAACCCCCCGCCCCCCAACCTCTACAGTTAAAAGCTGTTTTCATTTCACTGTGTTGTCATTGTTGTTTCTGTGTCTGTGTGTAGCAATGAGGAATTGGCATAAGCTCGTGGACAACTGGCAACCCTGGATTATCAGTTTGTTGTTGATCATTGCTGCAGGTTATAATTTACAACCTCCAGCTCGGTCCTCTCTGAGTGCTTCATGTTTTAACAAGCCTACTTACGCAACACATTTCCTCTGAATAAGCTCCTTGTTCTACCTCGCTCTTTGCTGAGCTAAGTCCAGGAGAAATGGATGCAAATGGAAAGAGTAGTTAAGCTCCCAGATAATCCTTACAGCAGCAGCAAAAATGGCTGTTCACCGTAATTGCGGCCGGGACATTATGACCTTGCTCGTGCGCAGAGTTGCTAAAACATAAGAGGTCAGGGAAAGCGTTTGTCCCAGGGGTAGAAAATGGCTCCGCTTACACAAAGATCATAAATGTGATGGAAGCATTGAGCTCCTGCAGCGAGTGAATCTCAGCACCCCAAAACCAGAGCCAGTAATAATTCCAGTTAATTGGCCAACAGCTAAAAAGTTCAGTCAGCTCTTCAGTGTCGCAGCGGATTGGATATATAAAATTTTGGAAAACTTCATCAAGATCTTTTAAAGCTTTCAGACCAAGGATAGGTGCCTGAAATAATAGGATTTTTATGTCTCGTTTTTATTTAGTCCTTGGTTTGTTCTGCTTGCATTTGTCATTTGTCCAAGATTCCCAACAGACGTAAAAAACATAAACATCTGTAAAAAGATAAAGAGACCTGCACAAAGTTCCATTTTAGACTTTTCCTCTCTGGTTTCCGTTGGGGGTATTTAACTAGCAGCTCTGATTCGATGCCCAAAACTTTCTGGCTGTGTTTTTGTGTTGGTGGGATCGGGATCCGGGTTGATTGATCAAGGTTTTATATCTCATCTCTTCCTCCTCATCGTCGGCAGCAGCATCTTCATCATCCTTACCCCGGTCCACCCTCCCTTCTTTGCCACTCACACTTCCAGAGGTGTCTGGTGTCTCTGACCCCTGTTATGGTGCCCCTCCCTTTCTCCATGGTGCAGGAGAGAAGGAGGGAGGCTCCAGCCCACCACCACCGTGTCCCCAGAGGCCCATCGCTCGCCTGCTCCTCCTGCTGCTCCATACAGCTGCTGCTCAGTATCAGACCCAGACCAGCTGGGCTTGGCAACTCTGTCAGGGCAGAACCACTGTGACTAAGAGCTTCTCACCATCCTCGCTGCCTCTTTGTTGGGTCAACTGCAGAGACAGCGGCTCCATCTCCAGCTGCTCAGCCTCTCCGTTCCCGCTGACAAGATCTGATTATGGCCAAGGCACCTCAGGCCCAGGTATGTGTCCCGTTCCTGTTGCTTTTCCTGCTCAGCCTGGCACCAGCAGCTGTCCTGGGAGGCTGCCCATCATCCTGCAGGTGCTCCTTTGCCATGCTACAGTGTCTGGAGGCTAACAAAATGACCAGCATTCCAGTGTTGTCACCCCAGGAGAGTGAGAACGTGACGGAAATGTGAGTATGACAGATCCCTGTTTGCTCAGTAAACCTTTGTTTGTCTGATCGGGATCAGAGTTGTTGTTGGACATTTTTAGAGCATCTTTCTCTCTGTTTTCTAGTCAGCTGGCACAGCAAAGACAACGGTGCTTTTTAACGCTTAATTACTTGCTAACATCACATTACTGTATGCTTTGTTGTTGGAATGCCACAATAGCACTTTAGATGTGAGGAGCTAAAATCTATTTGATTACTGATGCATGAATCATCCAGGTTACTGGAAGTCCTGGATGGCTGCAGACATGGGCACAGCTGACGGGACCTGCTGCTGCACCAACCAGCATTTTGCAAACTTTGACCGCAGCGTTGATGAAACCTGCAAGACCTAAGTGGTTTTTCTGAGTGCTGTTTTGGATTTGGATGTTTTTAAACTCTGGTTTTTAACATCTACACTGAAAAAAAATGATAGCGGAGGCAAAGCCTCATGGATGGGTTGGTTGATTGAATGAGATAGAAAACCACCGGAGAGACGACGTTCTTGTGTTCTCAGCCAACGAGGAAGCAGATCAATTATGAGAGACATGCAGACTGCATCAGAGAAAATTCATTAAGGATCCATTTTTGATGCATGTCAGGTTGATTTGGCCCAGTTGAGCTTCCTCTGCTGAGGTTTAGCTGGTACCTGCTGGGTCACATGGATAAGATTGGCCGTGATGCTGAGTGGAGACTGTGGATTGAAGGTTTGTTGCTAGTATGTAATCCCTTCACAGCCATACAAGTCTTCCCGGGGGAGACGTAGAGCAGATGGACGTGTCTTTTAGCTGCAGTTAGCAGTGAAGAACTGTTATTTAACACTGGCCTTTTGAAATGTTTGATGGAAAAAGACAGAATATTACCACATGGGATTTGAATAGTGCTGCTTATTGTGCGGCTCGCCATCAGCTCCTGCCTGCGAAAGTAAATGTCAATCTCTGCACCTACATGCTGTTCTGTCTTTGTTCCTCCCCCCAGATAGGAGCAATTAACCCTTGTTAAGAAATAAGAATACATCCGTGAAAAGCTGTCTTGTTAGATGGAGGCAATTTGCTGCTGCTTTTCCCTTTTTATTTAACACCAGATTTACCTCCACTTTGCCAAGGAGTACTTTTGTCTTCTTCCTGTGTTTGTAACTGCGGTTATACATGTTTTATGGAGTTTGGAGTAAGACTTGTTGTTCCCTGAATTGTTCGATCAATAAGTAAGCAGGCAATTCGCTGCTGCGCGCTCGCACGGCGCTCAACATGCCAGCAAACGGCAGCGCTGGTCAGCTTTGGAAGGGCATGAGGATAAAGTCAATATAAGGAACAAACAAGGACCCATTAACTGCAGAACAGGGCCTGAAATTCATCATTTGCTGAGTTATAAATTCAATTTTGTGAATTGCCCATCAGTGCTCCCACCCTGGAACAATAGATGATGTACAGCCCACTTGGCTCAATTCAATAAGTAAAGGCACTGGGCAATCCAGGCCCACCTGCCCTGTAATCACATTACTGCTGCGCGGGTCAATTAGACCTGAATAAAAAGGTTTGTGCCTTCTAAATGATGAATCAAGACTGTGACGCTGAAAGAAAAGCGTATGCAGATACTGACTGTGAGCACTTAGAAATGGCTGCACATATTCAAGAAATAGTGTCAAAAGCTAAAAAAAAAGGAGCAAATTCTCCCTTTAATGAGCTGATAACCAGGAAACACTCAATGCATAACTGGCAACCGATCAACCAGTCACTTGACCCCTGTGGACGAGTCGCTGCATCACTCCATCACATTTACTGTAGGGATGAGAACTTATTTCCTATTTTATATTATTCATTACTGTAAATACCTTTTATTTCTTGAAATGACCTTTTCATTACCGTAATAAATGCCATCACCAAAAAGCCAATGACACAGATGGTTGTAGGAGCACAGAGATATGAGCTCCAGTGTTGTTGGTGTGTATAGTTAGTTGTGTTCGTTGACTTCAGTGAACTTGTTCCATTTTTTCAATGCCTCCGTCATTGAAACGTCTCTTTTCCAGATAAAACGAGATAGTTTATGTTTTAAAAACAAGTTTTTAAACAACAACAAATATAATTTTCTAATACCGTGGAGATAAAGACAATTCAAAGAAATGTAAAGATAATATTCCCGAATAATTGGAGACGTTCCTCGTGACAAATGACTGAATTGTGTCCTCAAAGATAAATGGACCGGTTGCTATACAGCTCAGGAGGCCTTGCAGTGAGGGGCCTCGGAGGAGGGTGAAAGGGCTGGAGATGTCGCTCATGGCCGATCTGTCCCAATATCTCATGAAAAGCTGTTGTGTTTGGAGTGCTGCAATGATCTACAGTGCTCTGATAACTCTGAAGGGCTTCGTCCACAAAATGCAGCCTTGGGTACAAGGTAACTGCACTGGCAGCTGATTGAGTCATTTAAATGAATGTTGTGGGTTCAAGAAGTTCAGATGGGAGTCTGTTTGTTTTTTGAATGTTATCATAAATGCATTCATGTTTCCTTTATAACACAAACAGATTGCACTTCCACTCCAGCTTGTGATTGATGGCTCCTTTTCTGTGCCATTTCTCGCTTTAATCCTCCCTTTTATAGTTCTTTGGTGGCTTTGGAAATCAGCTGATGTGCAGCTTCAACTTCAATCTGATGTTTTCAGTGTTACTCTGACCCTTTTGTACGGTGGAAAAATATAGTATGTCGTTTTGCGGTCAAGGTTTGCCTGTAATACCTGGTTTTGTCTCGTTATCCGTGTTTCTCTGTTATGACTGTTTCCACACGCTGAAAGGCACCACAACTCTCAATGCAACCCTCATCCTGTCTTTTATTCATTAGATACATTGAGAACCAAGGAGGCCTGGAGAACCTCACATTGATGGATCTCGCACACTACAGAGAGCTGAGGAATCTGTAAGTGTTTCACTGCAACTGACAACATGAACAAGGTTAAACCGCTGAAGTAGGCAACACGTGACTCAGGAGACGTGCTTTTAATTGTGTTTTTTATTAGTGCATTTGCTCCCCTTTCCCAGCACCATCACGTCGTGCAAGCTGAGGCTCATCTCCGCTAACGCCTTCCAACAAAACCTCAAGCTTCAGTATGTGTGAGTGTCCTTGTCCCCGCAGAAGTGGCCTCGCCGATGTGGTGTTCTGACGTCTGCGCGGCTCATTTGTCACCGTCAGTCAGCGTCCACAGAGGCCTTTAACACCAGCACACCCACGGTTCTCAGAACGACACAAATCTGTCAGCATAAACACAGAAACCACAAAAAACACCTCAAACCATGAGGCTGCGATGCTCGGTTGTTATTACACCAGAATCTCTGCTGAAACACTACTATTTAAGAGGGGGTGATATGGGCTAAAAATATCCTTCTTTCTTCAAGACGTTTTGATAATTCTTTTTTTTCCAAGTGCAAAGTATCTTTATTCTTCCGAGTCAGCCCGTGTTTACAGGTGGGTTTTCCAGGACCGGCGTTTGGGTCTGGAGGCAGATTAAACCTGAGAAATTTAAGGAGACAACTTTTACTCTCTCACTCTGGCAGATTATTGACAAGTGATGCAAAATAAATACACTCCACTAAGGGTGCATTATCACTTAATCAATATCTGACTGTGAGATCAGGGTGCGGCGGGGGTCTGAAGCACAGGCGGCTTCTGTGGGACACATCTGCTTGTTAGAGGAGCAGAGCAGACCCACTAGCAAGGCACACTATTTTCCATTTTCCCCTTCTGTGGATCTGAGGCGTTTTATCAGATTATGTTCCTGCTTCCACAAATGGTAAATAGAGAATAAGCTGCTGTTCCTGGCTGTGATTTCCCACTGAGGCAGGAATCGAGCTGTAATGGATCAGTCCCAGTGGGTAACCCCATCTGACATGAACTTTTGGGAGCAAGGAAAACAAATAATTGAACCTTGGCCTCACGTATAAGCTTTCATACGTTCCCATGTGGTCTTTTGGAATCTTCTGAGCTGAGTTTATTTACAGGCTGGTTCTCTGACAGCAGCTTCGGTGGCGCTTTAATAGCAGTGTATATGGGTTCATTCATCGTTGCTTTACCAGCTCAGCCTCACTTATACGGACAAAGTTGTATGGATGATTGATTTTAGTTAAAAGAAATAACTACTGTTCTCGGACCATTGTCCCCACTCATGCTAAAGGGCGCAGCACTCATATAAATTCCAACTAACTGTGATTGTGTGGCTTTTCTTTGCAAAATTCCTATTGTTTCCTCATTGGAACAACACCTATGCATTAAGGACCCATGTGCCTCTCATCATCAAACATCTCTGTAAAGAATAACGATTTTAAAGTTCGGCAAAGACTTCCTCATCAGCTGCAGTGGTGAGCACAACAGACGAGCTGAACACATGAAAAGTCTCCATACCATAGGATCCAAACACAGTCTGTGTGGCTCAGCAGCATCAGCCCCTCCCCTCCCTGTCATTCTCTCTCTCACTCACACACACACACACACACACACACACACACACACACAAATACAGCTGTGCGTGTGGTTCTGAAAGCGAGTAATCAAATCGCAGCGGGACTCAACGCATGCACATGATTAACCGACAACAATAAAATACATTTTCCCTTTTTTCTTTACACCAAGTCCTTCCCCTTTTGTTAGAGGATTTTACCATTGCAGAGCTCATTTTACTGGAAGCAGCCCAGGATGGGAGCTGCATTGACTGTTAGATATTTTTACTTCTTTGCGAAGTAGCAAACAACTACGGAAGTATTTTAAAATGTTATTAGAAGCTCATATATGAGGTGGATCGTTTATTTACCTGCATGTTTTCGATGTTTTGCAGGAACTTGGCCTTCAATTCTCTGGAGCACATATCCTGGAGGGTTTTCCATTTCCTACCCCTGCTCAACCTGTGAGTCCCACCTAAGTCATGAAATCTTACAAATAAATAAGTGTGTCGCTGAAAACAAGGAAGCTAGTAGATGGAGAAGAACCGCAGTTCTTTGTCACATGTTTTATGACACAGCTTTCATATAAAAAAAATATATTTGTCCGCCTTAAAATCAGTGCGCTTTCTGACTATTTCTACAAAGACCAAGCTTTTAGTTCTCTGGGTGAAGGTGCTGCTGCCTTTTGTGCTCTGATTGACATCACTTCAGGGCACAGCAACAGCAGCCGTTTTCACAAGTGAAAGAATCAGAATTGCAATTTAAGTATCTGATTTTTAGAAGGTAGGAAAGGTAATTTTCTGTACAAGAATAATTGAAGGATGAAGACAAGATCTTAATGTAATGAATGTTAAAGTTAGTATATTTTTCATGTTGTTTTAATGAGAAAATGCCTTTTGGGTATTATGTTCTCTCTCTCCCTCTCTCTTTCTCTTTTTAGAGTTTTGAGGGACAACCCTCTGGTTTGTTCCTGTGACCTCCACTGGCTTCAGCAGTGGCAGCTCACCGACCGAGGAGACGTCAACAGCCAAATGCTCTCCTGTCTCTCGGGGGATCAGTACGTTCCCCTCAGCACGCTGATCATTGACAACTGCAGTGAGTTGGTTTCAAGTCAAGTCTCAGGGCCTCGGCTGACCTTTGACACTCACATACTGTTAAGCAAAAGCTGACATCGCTCATGTCCAAACAACACGGGGGACAATGAGCCGAATGTTGGACCATAATGTTTGACCAGAGAGTCAGACAGGATGAGGTGACTCACGGTCTAAAGAAGATGAGAAGGTCAGCTGATGTGCAAAATTAACGCTAAAAAATCCAAAACACAACTCAAGGCCTTCAACCTGGAGGTCATGGAGGACCGCAGGGAGACACACAACAGTCCAACCCTGCGGCTTCATCAGGGGACCAATTACGTCCAGGTGACGGGGGTCAGGAAAGACACCACAGGGAGGAAATCAAACTCAAGTTGGAACACAATAAATTCCATGTTTCTGTTTTTGCTGTTTGAGCTGGTAGTTTGGCTCCTGTTGTCCAGGTTGTACTTGTGTCCAACTTGTTCATGAGGCAAGAATACCATCATTGATTGACTTTTTTGACAGTTACAAACACAAAATGACCCATTTGTTATGTTAAGGTGCCGTAAAAAGCACAGACGAGACCAGGGACGCGTCGTTGCCAGGACCTATGCTGACCTTTGTCCTGACGTCCCTGCTGCTTTCAGGTCTGCCTGTGGTCAACATCGTTTCCTCCCAATCCAAGATTCAAGAAGGAGGCAACCTGACGTTTGAGTGTTATGTGACAGGAAGACCAACTCCCAGTGTCAGATGGCAAACTGAGGAGCTGTACTCCAAATTTGTTATTCCGGTGAGGATTGAAAGGATCAATCAATCAATCAATCAATCAATCAATCAATCAATCAATCTATCTATCTATCTATCTATCTATCTATCTATCTATCTATCTATCTATCTATCTATCTATCTATCTATCTATCTATCTATCCATCCATCCATCCATCCATCCATCCATCCATCCATCCATCCATCCATCATCCATCCATCGTGTTGTTTGCTGTGTTCCTGCTGCAGAAGGTCAACTGGAGCTCCACGTCAGAGCTTGTTCTCCATCTCACCAACGTTTCTTCCCGTGACAACTTGCACAACCTGACTTGTGAAGCCGAGAACCAAGCTGGGCTCGGGGAGGACATGGTGCAGTTGGACATTGAGTGTAAGTGCCTGGAAAAATAGAACCTGAACATTCTCGAGAGCTCGAAGACTCAATACCAGTATCAGCTTTAATGGAGGCTACAGCAAGACCACACAGGGGCCCTTTTCTGAGTCCAGGCAGGGAGAACAGCCAGAGAAAAGGAAAATGGCCTGCACTGATTTCTGCCTACCAGCACAAGCATGTACCTGCTGTGCATTTAATGGAGCTCTTTGTCATCTGCCACTCACTCGGGGGAGTGGTGAGAAGTTATAATATAATAGGTGAAAGCCTGCTGTTTGACTTGCCAGAACTTTTGTTTGTTCTTGAACATTGACTTAAACATATAGTTGCAGCTTGACCTGAGTGCTTCAGAAAGCTGAGGAACAGTGAGGCCCGGCAGCACCGAGCAGTCCTGGATTCATTAATGATGCATTACCGAAAAATGCTTCCCAAACAATATCATATATCACCAACTCGGTGACATTCATTGGAAAATAAAGCCAAAAGAGGAGGCACGGCAATGAGCTGAAGCCAAAGGCGCAAGCATCAAGGGACAGATAATGAACATGGGGAAAATGGGAGTGATAGCCTGTGTTCAGATCTGATTTGAGCCTGCGCTAATGGATACTTCCCCCCTACTCCGGAAAACCACTTGGTCTGCACTGATTGGCAGGCTGTGTGTTAGTGCAGCTAATCTATCAGCATCAGCACCCCTGGTGAATGGACACTCATTAACCGCCAGCCCTTTAATTACTCTTAATTACCTCAGAGGAGTGGGTGTTTACTGCTGACTCCCCTGACTGCTCATTCCTACTTATGTGACTTCTTTTGGGAGGGGAAAAAAGAAATTTTTCAACATGGGAAGCAATTTTTCTAAAGCTGTACGTTGAAAATAAGAAACTTTTATAGGCTGTTAACGTCCTCCCAGTGTTAGTCTAACGCTGCCTTAATTGGCAGAACCACCGCACCTCCTTTTTCATCTAGCAGGTGGAAGATGAGTAGACGCCTCAAACAGTGGAAAATAAACTTGCCAAAAGAAAAAAGAAACCATACAAAGGCAGGCGAATCGCCATAGCACAGCGTTTTTACAGGCTGGGTCACGGGTTAAGAGCAGGAGGAAGGTGTTCCAGCACGAGGGTGCCTGCACTTGAGGATCCTCTTCGATCTAAAGAAGGCTATTTCCTGTAACTTTCAGTCCAGTGGGGCTTCAAGGTAGCTTTTGTGGTGAGGGGCACAACAACAGCCGACATTTATTATTCATCGTAGGTCATAACAGTTTTTTAGTATATTGATTTATGGAAAGCATGAAGGAAACTTCATGTATGAATGAACCGGACGCGCTCGATGGCGCCGGAACTTCATCACTCAGTGATGAAGATGAACGCCAAAAATGTCCACATGTACATGAGTTTGTCTCTTCCTTCTCCAAACAACACCCCTGAGCTCCCGCTGTCCTGTTTCCCGACAGTCCCAGTGAAAATCCTCTTCTTCAGGGATGCTGTGAAGCACCACAACTGGTGTTTTCCTTTCGCTGTGGATGGGAATCCAGAGCCGACCATCTCGTGGCTCTACAACAGCCAAGAACCCAAAAAATCTAAATTCATGTACATTCAGTTCATGCCTGACTCAGGTGATGGATCAGTGAAGCACGGTTGTCTTAACCTCAACAAGCCCACCCACATAAACAATGGCAACTACACTCTGATTGTGCAGAACAAACTGGGAAGAGATGAGGCCACTGCCTTTGGGTTATTTATGGAGAACCCCTTTGGTACTTTTGATCCCGAAGGCAAAATTGTAGGTGAGTTTCTGCTCCTGGATATTTTTATGTGGTTATTTTTATGACTATTGAAATGGGCCGATGCTAATAAATATGTTTGTGTTTTTCTTTTTTATTTCCACATGCTAGTCCCTGACACAAATCTCAGTAAGTCTTTAACAGAACACGGTCAATTATATCTCAGCACTAAGTACAGTTTATGCTAATGAACCCTCCTTCTCCCTCAGTTCCTACAAACAAAACAGGCACGGTCGTCAAAGAGAATCAAGAAAGTCATGTTTTTGTGGTGCGTCCGCATTGTAATAGGGGACAAACGTCCACTGGTTGTAGCTCCGTGTTAGTGAATGTAACGCCGTTTCTCTCCCTCTGGGCAGGTTTCTGTGGCTGTGGGTCTGGCTCTGTTTGCCTGTACCTTCCTTCTCATCATGGTTTTAATTATCAACAAGTGTGGCCAACACTCCAAGTTCGGCCTTCACCGTAAGTTTTCCTTATTTCAAATGACTTTAAATGCTGAGTGAAGCATTTTTTGTGGGGGAGAGGGAGACTCTGTGTATGCATATGTGCTACATGGAGACTGTGGATGGTCTCATGGAAGCATCAACCCCCCCATGACCTGGATCAGAGCAGTGGGCTCATGGACAGCAGCAGGCGTGAACCTTCCGGTGGTACGTGATGTCCCACTGGTGCTCCAGTGGATCCAGGTCTGGGGAATGTGGAGGCCAGTCAGAAACATCACTGCTTTCATCCTCCAGGAACCGCAGACACGCTGCAGCCACACATGGCCGAGTACTGTCGAGCACCAGGCCTGGTGCCAGCTGGACCAGCATATGGTCTGACAGTGGCTCTGAGGATCTAATCCCAGTACCAACGCTATTTGTCTCAGCTCTAAAGGGAATGCTTGCTCAGATACCAGCTTAGCAAAACTGGTTTTGGAGCTAACCATCTTGAGAGTGATCGTCCATTTCAGATTTCTTGGATGTTGATGGGCGGCGTCCCATTGATTCACCTTTTTTTCTCATAGCATGGCTAATCAGGCGCCTCCCATTTTGATTAAAACGACTTTGTTAATCATCAACTCACTTTAATCATTTGAACAAAAGAATTATAATCTTGCTCAGTTTAAATTCCACTTTTGGCCTCTATTCATTCCCCCAATGTGAACTGACCTGAGCAGATGGGGTCCAGCGGGATTAGCGTTGAAGCTGCAGATGTTTCTCGCAGATTCTCCAACAGGTTTTGAAGAGCAGCTATAGGATTTCAGCTGGGACGTAACTGTGCACAGTGGCAGCTGTGTCCACCGGCTAAAATGCCTTAATTACTGCATGAGAACGGCAGCGGAAACCTCCCTCGGCCGCTGCCATGTGGTGTGGGCCATTAAAGATGATGGATGGAGAGATGGACGGATGGGTGGATAGATGGACAGCAAGTCTTGTAGTTCCAGTTGGACCCCACCCCCGACACACAATTATCCATTCACACGCACACACACACACACACATCTGCCCTTCTCATTCTCAGAGTACCTAAGCAGACCTGATTGCCTAAGTGGACCTGCTTTCTCTCTCTCCCTTCTTCCCTCCATTTGTTCCATTTTCCACCATGTTGATCTCTGGGGTCTCTGTGGTTTGCTTTGCTGAGTGGCATTTCACAGTCTGGCCCCCACTTGTTCAGCTTTTAATACCATTTCAAGGGGGATGCTAACCATTCAGGTTTCATACATGTGCTTTTTTTTGTTTTTGTTATTTTGTTGCTGTGTGTGGCCTGATTGCCACATGGTTGATGATGGTAATTATTAGAGCTTGTCATCATCAGTTGCCATGGTGCCCACAAATGTGCCAGCAAATTGATAGTGCAGAACATCAATTCCTCCTTACACCTATTCTTCTTTTGATGGCTGCCACAATCATAAACAGATGGAGGCTGATTAGGTTTTACACATCACTTACATTGGCTTGTTTGTATCCTTCGTTCTTTTACTAGGCTCATCAGTTTTGAACACCGAGGACGACCTGGCCGTGTCGCTTCGCTTCATGAATTTTGGAATCAGCCCACCTTCCTCAGAGGAGGACTCTGGTTTATCCAGCTTCGTAGAGAACCCTCAGTATTTCTGTGGCATCATCAAGGAAAAAGACATGTGTGAGTAATACCGAGTGTGTGAGAACGCTGATCTGGTGCTAAAGCTGTCCAGAATTGAAATCAGACAAAGAAAAACCCTGTTTGGACTCCAGAAGGAGAACCAAATTAGGGTTTTGGTTTTTTTAGCATCTTTAAGCAGGGAGACGGCAATGATTTTGATGATTTAGGTTAAAACCCTGTATTTTCTAACCAGGTGTTCAGCATATTAAGCGACAGGACATTGTGTTGAAATGGGAGCTGGGCGAAGGAGCATTTGGCAAAGTCTACCTGGCAGAATGTGCCAACCTCAGTTGTGACAGTGACAGGATGCTGGTTGCCATCAAAGTAAGTTCATCGTCATTGTTAACGGCACTTTAGCATCGACTTTCATTTTGGAAAAAGCATCCTGATGCTTCAGACTCATTCAGGGCAGCCAAATGTTTCATATGAAGTTTTTATTAAACTTAACAGAAGCTGTGGCGGGAGCAAGAATGACAACTGATGACTTTAATTACATCATTAATGAGCATATTAGACAAAATACTATCTTGTCAAAGGTATTGGACGTCTCACTTTACAGCTACATGAACTGTGATGATATGTTAAGGTTTAATAAGCAGAAACATGTGCATCTACAACAGTCTCAACTCTTCCAGGAAGGTTTTCCACAGGGTTCATGGGGATTTTGACCAGTCTTCCGGTTCTATCTCCAAATTATCCCAAAGATCAGGTCATTAACTCACTGAAAGGTTAATGATTTTCTGCTGAACCTCCTACAAACTTTGAAAAAAACATTGGGATATTTAGAAGTTTCATAAATGCTCTTTGAGTGAGTCGAACACCTGGATTAAATTCTTTGGAGGATACTTTTGGATACTTGCTCTTTATAACAAAGTTAAGGCAAGTACATAGTTCAAATTATATTTTAAAAACAGAATAAAATGTTAAAAAAGCAAAACGGGACTGAAGGTTCTCTGTCCAACAAGCCAGTGGGCCAAAGCACCGAGTCCAGACGTTGCAGTAGTGGTTCAGGGACAACTTGGGTGACCCAATCTATCAGATTTAAGAGAGAAAAACCGAAAAATATCCCCAAATCCAGGTCTGCAAAGCTTGTGGCTTCATACCAAAGAAGACTGGACATTGGTGCTTCAGAAGGTTCCCTAGTTCAAGTGTCTCCTCCAAACTATCCAACAGGATGATCTAAACAAGAGTGATAGGTGAGGAAAGGTGGGTTTAAATACTCCAGGAGAGAGACACAGGTGAGACACAGGAGGGTGGTTAGGGTTGGGACAGACTGGGACAGGACAGGACAGGACAGACAAGGCTGAAGCTATAATTAAGAGAGACAGACGGACAGACAGATCCAAACAGTGTTTGGATGTTTGATTTCCTCGCATTGGTTCTGACTCTGACGTTTATGTACCGGTACATGCTGCGCGTCTTTCTGTCCACAGACTCTGAAAGACGCCAACGAGTCGACCCGGCAGGACTTCCAAAGGGAGGCGGAGCTCCTGACGGTCCTCCAGCACCAGCACATCGTGAGGTTCTACGGCGTCTGCACGGACGGCGAGCTGCTGGCCATGGTGTTTGAATACATGAGACACGGAGACCTCAACCGGTTCCTCAGGTAAGCACACGGCTGATGCTGAAGAACTCAAGTAAACGTTGAGGTTTTTCCCCTTTTTTAATGATTCTACTCCTTCATCCTAGTAACACAGCAATTTAACAGAGACCCCAACCAACCCCGGCAACCAGTAAACCAGCTATAAATAAAATAAATGAGAAGTAGCTGTGGAGACTTTTAAAACTGTATTCCGGTATTGACAACACAATATTATTCCGAATATATCTTCCTGCTTTCGCCTCGTGCTCCGTTTGCCAAGTCTGTTCTCACAATGATTTAGTGACTTTACAGCTGGACAGAGATAAAAAAAAAAACAGAGATGCAGAGACGCTGCGTTTGTCTGCCAGGAGTCACCCACTGGAAGACCTACATAAGGGTTCTACCAAAGGCTGGAAATTGCATTTTCAGCAGACAGAATGGATAAAACATCTGAGGGCCCCCATAATGCAGCTGCTTTCCTGCCCCGCCACCTGCCCTTTAAACTAATACTGACTGTATAGACAGCTTCCTCTGTGAGGGGGGTAGGAAAGATATTAGGATGGATGGAGAAACATCTGTGATTTGCTAATTTCAGCTCAGAGTAGGTGTTTACGAGCCTCAACTGAGAGCCAATGTTCCCCATGTTTCTGGACGTCCGTGTTGCAGATCAGCTGTTTGGCCTGTTTTCCATTAAATGGCTTCATTTATGTGATGAAAGCTCTGATCTAATGTCAGAAAATCTGTATGTTGGGACTAAATCAACGCCAATTTACCAGATCAGGGTAGTTAGTCCCAGTTCGGGACTATATAAAACACCCAAAATAGCAGTTGATCAGGATCTGTTCCTCCAGGAGGGATTTGTTAAAGGGTAATAAAAGGTCTTCAGGTGCGCAGCTGAAACGCTTCCTTCTGTTGCTGCCGGCAGAGCTCACGGTCCCGACGCTCACATCCTGGAGGAGTCCAAGCTGCCGGCGCTGGGGCCGCTCACGCTGCCGCAGATGCTTCACATCGCCGCTCAGATCGCGTCGGGGATGGTCTACCTGGCGTCCCTGCACTTCGTCCACCGGGACCTGGCTACTCGCAACTGTCTGGTGGGGGAGCACCTCGTGGTTAAAATCGGGGACTTTGGCATGTCGCGGGACATCTACAGCACAGATTACTATAGGGTGAGTTGGAGGCTGTTTTTAGGTTTATTTATTATTATTCTAATTTGCCAGAACCCGTCAGATTTTTGAAGGCGATGCTTCAAAACTTCGGTTTAATCTCTAAAATTGGTTCATTTTGTAGCGTTGTGTGTGTCTCACGGTCGTACACAGACCTCTGAGGCCGGCATGGTTATGGGATGATGTGAATCGGGGATAATTTTCCAGCTGCTTCACTGAGAACAGACCTTAGAACCGGTTCAGTCCCCCCCCTCCCCCTGCAGGAGGGCCCCCGGGCTCTGCACTTGTGTGGGAAAAATGCCACAGCCACAATACAACAACAGGGTTCCTCAACACGATTGACTAACGACCCTGAACCTGCCTCTGCTGTCTCAGGTGGGAGGACGCACCATGCTGCCCATCCGCTGGATGCCCCCGGAGAGCATCATGTACAGGAAGTTCACCACGGACAGCGACATCTGGAGCTTCGGCGTGGTCCTCTGGGAGATCTTCACCTATGGAAAACAGCCTTGGTACCAACTGTCTAACAGCGAGGTGGGTGCGCGTGTGTAAGAGGGGGCGTGGCTCTGATCAGCGGGGAGGTTGGGGTGTTTAGAGCCCACCAAACATGCCTGACATCACAGATGGAGGCAGCTTCTTTAGGGTCAACCACGCTGCTCTAGGGCAGATGCACTTCTGGGTGAATTTGTTCTGAAAGCAGCAGCTTGAATAATGGAGCTTTATGTCAATAGGACGTTGAGCACATATGAACACTTGGATGACGTCACAGGAACAAAGGCGTTTATTTTCCCTGTTCTTTTATGGTGTTGAAGGAGGAGCCCCCATTTAAAACCCAGTTAGACAACAATGGACTTGGCTGCTTGACCTCCTGAACCCCCCAAACAACAGCCCAGGTGTACAGCTTCAGTTTAGGCTGGACAGAAGATAATCCCTTCGTTTATTGATTAACCCCAGGCTCAGATTTCAGAACTCATCAGGTAATCAAATCTGAGCTGCAAGACTCAACAAATGAAACCGCCGCAATTACCAAATGGATTTTTGCTTTTTATTACTGCGCCTCACCAGTCTAATGGAAGCACAAATGCTTCCAGACAGGTTGGAGAGACCAATACTCCAGTCAGAACTGAGGGGATGTTGCCTGCAGAGCTCTGAGACACGACTTTAGTGGTCCTTTAGGCTCCTTCTGACCCCGGTTTGTCGTTAGTGTGGAAATGATTTGGGTTTCCGCTGATCAGGACTCATGACAGCTACCGGATGGATTTCATCCATGCGGACACAAATGTGACTGGAAAAGGCCTCTCATGTTGAAACGTGTCCCCAAAATCTTTATGTGGAACAAACTATCAAGATTTCAGTCGTGCGCACGCTACAGTGAATTAATGAACTGTAATTAAAGGCAGTCAAGTCTGACCTCTTCACCTTCTGCTCCAAGAAGTGGGACTCCATTGTGAGCACTGTGGTGCTATTACAAGCTAAATCCCTCTCTCCTTTCAAGAGGAGGGTAGATCACTTTTCACAAGCACTCAATCCTAATCTCATTGGAACTCATTTTTGCCCCAGGCCGATGAGTTTTAACCTCGTTAGTCTAATCCGTCTCGTCCCAATAAAAGACACAATGAGAGTCAGTTATTATGATGCCAGCAGTGGAGATCAATCATCCCTAAATTCCGCCCCACTGTGACTTTGGTGGGTGTTTCAGAGAGCTGCAGAGCCTCTCCGCTGGCCACTTTGGAGCCACGTTACTGAGAACCTTCACGGCTGGTTCAGGTGCCAGGATTTTAGTCTCGGATCAGCGTGAACTCATTTATGGTCCTAGCGTCTGCCCACAGGTTTGGGAGGGATGCCAGCGATATTCGTGAATCTGGAGAAGGGATGGTTGTTTGTCTATGCAAAAATATGGAGTGAGTGTTGTTTGTTGTTTTGATGTGCAGTTAGGATCCTCCCGGGGCTCCGTGTAATGAACGGAATGTCATTTGTGGCATTCAAAGCAAAATGTCATTAAAAATTCAGCAGCATATTTTCTGTTCCATCAGTGATTCCTCAGCAGAGCGTTTGAACCCCAGAGCCCCTTTCTGGAGAGTGTGTCGGGAAGCATCAGGCTGTGGCTGAGGTCTTTGTTGAAGGACGCTAAACGTCCACGTGTGGTGACACCCCCCCCCCCCCGTTCCCCAGGTTAAAAGTCTGCAGTGGGACTTTTGTCTGATGTCTTCAAAGTTTACTGTGATTTATTGGAGGCACATTCCACCTATTGGAGAGGCACAAGTGCATCAAATCAAGCTAATTGCTACTCTCACCCTGACAGGCAATTGAATGCATCACGCAGGGCCGGGAGCTGGAAAGGCCGCGCACGTGCCCGAATGAGGTGTACGTGCTGATGCAGGGCTGCTGGCAGAGAGAACCCCAGCAGAGAATGGTCATCAAAGACATCCACAGCAGCCTGCTGACGATGGTCAAGAATCCTCCGGTTTACCTGGACATCCTGGGCTGAAGCTCTGCTCCGGATTCCGAATCCTCATGTCCGTGAAAATTGGATCGAATGTTTACGAGGCTTCCAGTCTGCTCTTCCAGGACCAGTCATCAGTTACAGATCATCACCGCCCCCCCCCTCAGAAAAAAAACAGTCTATTGTGGACCAATGTGTTTATCTGCAGTAAGGGTTGACGTCACTGTATCCATCAGTAAAGTTCTGTAGGCGACGCTAATATTCCCATTTCAGTTTAGCATCCCGGCATTTTGTAGGAAATGACCTCTGATTTTGGAAATGTTTTGATATGGGAGGTTATTTAATGGTTTTCAGTAAACGTGTATAGAATATCGATGCTGTACAATCAATATATCCTCTGTTTCCTATGTGGCGTTCCAGTGTATCATATGTGTATTTTTCAACAAAAAGAGAACAAAAAGCAAGAAAAAAAGTGGCGTTAGCAACGTGTTGTAGCTGTGTGCTTCTGCGGCGTCATCAACAGCAGTTTGGTCTTTGCAAACGTCTCGTAGGGAGAAAAGATGTCGAAGCTGTGAGGAGATGGTTGGATGAAGAGCAGCAGGAGGCCCAGATAAAAGACAAATCGAGTGTAAAGATAGACTTCATTGTGAAACCAACAAAGTATTTTAGGCTATTCAGTGTGCATGAATCTGGAGAAGAGACCTACAAACGTCTTCATCTCAGCTCTCACTTTTGATATAATTATCGTCTAAACTCTGTTTACAACAAATTCGTGGAGAGGGATGGAACATGCCAGTAGGGAAGATATATTATTTAATATTATAATTTACGTTGAACTGTCTGATAAACCAAATTTAGAGGGTGTAAAACGGGATAAGTCCCCCAAACAAGCCTGTATATCTCTGTGATGTCTGTTGCTACGTGTAACTACGCTGTAATCTATCCTATGTAAGCACTTTGTATATTGTCTGTATTGAAATAAAGAAAATGATTCAAATAAAAAGACGAGCAGCATCTGCATCAGACGACAAACAAGGATTCTGTGCGCTAATAAGGATATTCTGTTATTCTGACAAACTAATCAGCATCTCTGACTGGTTGAAGCCAGGATCTGCAGCACACCTCCGTCCCTTAGAGAGCATCCTCAGGCACGAGCGAGCGACTGCTGGTCACCCATCAACCTTTTCTACCTGCTTTGATCTTAATAAAGAGATGAAAACCCACCCGGGTTGTTGTTTCTGAGAGTTGAGTTTGCCCAAATTGGATCATCGCCCTCTGTAGGATATTGATCCACTATGGATTTACTTTATCTGTGCCGGTGACAGCAGCTTTTAAATTTGGTTTATTTCCACCGATACCAACGCGCTCCTCGGTGGGCTTCACTCACTCGGCTGACATTAAGTATACCTGCAACAAAAGAGCAGAAATATCAATCAAAAAGTGTTTAAAATCAACCCAAATTTGTAGATTTTAGGACACATTCCTGCTATTTTAATGCCATTTGGAAGGCTGCCTACAGGTTTATCTGCAAAAGTCTGAATAATTGTGGAATCAAATATTCCTAAAAAAAGAAATCACAATTATAAATTGGTGTCAAAAATCACATGAACATTCAGGCATCAATTATTTATCTTTCCAATATGTTCCAGAAAAATGTTGGAATATTTTATTTCGTTTGCAGTGATTTAGCTTTACTGTAGATAAATAAAGGTCAATAACTGAGGAGCAACCAGAGGATGTAGAAGAATCTTCTTACACTGAGACCAGGCGCGGAAGGAAGACTCTATTTTTATTATTTATGGACCAGTGTTGCCCCCTGCTGGCTTTGGTCAGAACTGCTGTTCAGACTGTTGCAACTGACAAAAACAAGTTTTTTTATTTCTTTAACTGTTAAATCGTCCCTTTGTACCATTCTTCTTAAGATAATGTAACACTATCAACTATATTCATTTGATACAATTCAAAATGATTTCAAATTAAAATAATCCCCCCAAAACAAAACAGATTTGCTGAAGCATCCCCCCCGGTTTTTTTACAATTACTTTTTGAAAATGACCCTGAACCCAGTTCAATACATGATATGTTCACTTGGTGTATTTGTTAGCTAAAACTTGGGCAAAGTCAGTTTAGTCGTGTTTAGCTGGTGTTGGTTTAAGTGGATTAGACTCCAAATATTTGTTTTATTTTAAAGGATTGCGCAACCCAGGAGGCAGAGCAGGTTTTTCCCTTTTGGGAGAGCGTCTAAATTATTTGGATCACGAGACTGATAACTGGATGATCACAGAGAACAGCTTCCACCTGAGCGTTCACGCAAGAATTCCTTCTTAAACTCCATCCAACTCCTGCCACATGGGCTTCCTGGACCCTCCCAGGCATCAGAGCTGAGCGACTCTCAGCACCACAGCTGCTCCTACGAACAGGTCCAACCTCCAAACATTGAGAAGAGCCTGGCATTTGTGCACGCATCCATCTCTAATGCCTCCGACTGTCCATCTAATGTTGGTTGCACCTCACGTCTAAAGGTGGTGGAGCAGCACACAAGGACATTTCTCTAGTGCCCCCTGCCTCTGACCCTGCAACCCCCGCCTGTGCCGGGCCACTCCCACGCCTACAACTGGCTACAATCAACTGATACAAGGGTTATTGTGCATTTTCTGAACCAACAGCTGGTTGGATTGTTGCTATGTGAGCGCACAATGCTAAAAGTTCTGCTCTCACATCCATGCAGTGAGCAGAGCCTCCTCGCCGGCCCCCTAGGAACGCTCACGTCCAGCCTCTAGCAGCACGACAGGATGACACGTGTGCCATCATCCTTTGCAGCATTTCGAATGTGTCTGTAGATGCAAAGCCAGTGCTTAAAGCCAAGGTGGTGCTGCGTTACTGGACCTGTAATTAGCCCGGTGATCACGAGACTGACACAAATGGTTAAACGATCCATTTATTACCCACCAGTGGAACAACGAACCCAGAAAAGATTTAGTTCTTAGTTAAATTTGCATTGTTACATAACTTTGACAGACCCGATTACAAAAATATCTGTTTTATGGCAGCTACAGAAACCAAAAAAAGCCAATGTTCTTTAGAACTGAAGAACAACCATCTGCTGGAAATAAAAATTTAATAAAAACAAATGCAGAGAAATCAACTTCAACATGTTTGAGGTAACAGAAAACTGCATTAGTGAGAGACCAGACAGACAGACAGACCCATTTTCCCTGTATATCTAGAACTCAACTCATATTCATTATAAACCACAAGAGCTGGAACCTTGAAGGTAACAATACAAAAGTGTTGCCATGGAAACTAAGTCATAAAATAAGTACCGGTGCCTTAATGACAGCTGTGTGTAGCTCCCCAGTCGGGAGAAAATGGTGAGTTCACAATAGCGGATCAAAACCCAGGGTTGGAAATGCAGAAGTGACACGTACGCTGGTCTGAATATATACTGTTACACTTAAGACTGGGTCGAACAGAAAAAACACACTCAAAGAACATTCTGGTCGAGTTCATGTCGGATTGAAGTTCAAAATAAGGCACTGTGAGCTGTTACTAAAGAACGCTTCCTGCAACTCAGAGCCTTTGTGAAGTGCACTGGAAAACCTTCAAAATAAATTAAATGGCTCTGGGTCCTCAGCTGAACTGTTAACAGCACGAAGAACACAAACAACTACTCCACATGTTGTTACCGCAGTACTAAGCACCGCGCATCATCTCCCAACGACGCATTTTACTGCTGTTAAAGAACTTTTCAGAAGAAAAGGTCTGAAATATCTGCAGCCAAGACAGATATATAAAAAAAACAGCCTTTCCTTTGCAAAGCTCAGCCGTTCATGGCTGGAACACGAGCTCTCACTGCGTCTTCCGACAGAATTTGTGGCAGCGTTTCCACAGCAACAAGGCGCTGAAAATTCCAATGATGCTGAGGTTGAGGAAGAGGCTGAGGAGGAGTGCCCCCACGGTCCCCAGGAAGGAGGGCACCACTCCCTGGGCGACGAGCGCGGCCTTCCGCGACATCATGTCCGTTATGACCGCCTCCATCTGGAAGTGCGTCCCCACCACAGCGCTGATGTGGAAGAGCTGGTGGCTGTGGCCTGGGAGACAAGGTCAGCGTGTCATTTACTGCTGGAAATGGGCAAAACAAGCGTTCACAGCTACAGCAGGTAGGAATAATCGGATGCAAAGCTGAAATCTGCCACCATGTTGCCCATAAATGTGCTTTTCTGCTTCCGATGAGACAGTTGCTGTGAAGTTTCTTTCTCTTCATCCAACCACTAAAAACGTACAGTCATTTCATTCAAACAAACATCTCTCCCGCTACGGAAGCAATATTTTAAATCCTCGTCCTTTTCCTTTAGAACTTTTTATGATTTCATTCGTAAATGAACAGAGAACTAAAGAAAAACCTCTCCGTTTTTGGGGATTCCAGCTTTCAGGACTTTCCGCTTTCAATAAAAAGCACAAAAAGAAGAATTCAACAATGTTTTGGACTGTTAATGATGGGAAACGTCGGGTTCATCAAGTGTTTTTTATTAACGTCTTTGCTCAGCACCTCTTCCTCTGCGTTGGGAACCGTGTTTAGATGAAATAAACTGTAAATTCCCTGTTGTACGCCACATTATTGTTTTCATCCAAGGGTCGACGCAGACAGAACCAGCACGGGACACAATAGGATGTGAGCACAGATAAACCAATCCAATTCTTCTGAAACCCAACAAGAACATACCAAAGTAGTCGAAACGGCCGGGGGCCAACCGCTCAGGGAGGTGGGAAGTAAACAGGAAACAAGTGAGGAAGGCGAAGAGGAGGTGGTAACAGTGGCTGGACAAGGCATCGCAGGGGCTGCACAGGCCACCGCAGCGCAGCAGAACCTGCGGAACACGTTTACACGCTGCCGTCATTGAACTTTTATTGTCTAAATAACATAAAAAAAAGGTTTCTGTCAGCAGCAGAGAAGCCGGATAGTCGTGTACTCATTTAATTATGTTTGTGACAATAACAAGATGGGTTTTTAAATAAAAGAATCAAGTGACAACATTCAAACCTGGCTCCCTGAACACAGAACGATCCTGCAGCTTTAGCAAAATACCAAAGAGACACGAGAAGAAACTGTTTGTCTGCCTGCAGCCACACTCACCCTGTAAAACAGAGGCACCGAGTCGAACAAAAACGGAAGCACGAACGCGCCGGTCCGCAGAAATTTACTTCTCTGTGGGAACTGCAGCTCCAGGAAGCTGCCGAGACAAAACAAGCCGCAGATACTGAAAAATGTCGTGAAGACTGAAAGCTGACATGGCTGGAGGGGGATTAGCGGCAGCCAGAAGACACGGATATGGATAGAAAATAAACAACGAAGCAAATTAGGGAGGAAAAACAACCAGTCTGAGCTCTGACCTTCATATAGGTCAGTCAAGGTCATGGGTACAGGATTTTCTGTACTGCTGTGGTACCATTTGAAAAAGCCCACTAAAAGTTCACTAGGAGTTAAAAAAAAACAAAAAACTTAAAGTTTAATTGTTGTATAAAAGATTTCCAGCCTCTCACCGAGAGTAGCAGGACAGACCGGTGCAGAATAACGAGTTTCCGACGCCGATGACGACAAAGTTTTGTTGCAGCCAGCTGTTCACCCAGCTGTCTGGTAAGATGTAGTATCCATAACTTATGGCACATCCTGGACAAACGGACAAAAATAAAAACAGACAAGCATTGAGGTACTTGGAGATGATGCTAGCAGCCGCGGCTGCGGCGAGAGCATCCACCCGGCTTCTACGCTGCTTATTCCGGATCAGGATCATCCGAGTAATGTTCTGACCCAAAGATGGATGACCCACACCGGGACCGTTTCATGCTCATCCAAGGAAAACAGAAAAATGCCACGTTAGCGCAGAGAGAGACACGTTTGAACGCGTGTGAAGCCTCACCCAGACTGTAGAGACTGAGCGCTCCATAATCAAAGAAGTAGCAGATGTGGCGAGACTCTGGGGACATGGTGCTGAAGGTGTGGGCACAGCTGGAGGTGAAGGGGTAAATGCAGATGAGCAGCATGTAGACCAGCAGGGGCCAGGTGTAGCTGTCCGTGAGGAAGTTCAGAGTGGAGCAGAGGATGAAGAAGCGCCACAGGAAGTACCTGCAAACAACCACAAGGTTGCCTCATCATCACCATCATCATCATCATCATCTACAAACCACAACACTCATCCACACCCTTGCTGCGCCTGGACCCGTCCAGGACTTATGTCTGCTGGGACTTGTTCCAGGTCTAAAACGGCAGCTTGAGCACCGAATCATATCGAATCATATTTTAATCCTCACAGAGCTACAAAATGATCCCGACTAGCCCCAAACATCCTGATTTAAAAAGGAGTTCTGTGCACGTGAGCGTGTGTTTAAAATGTGGTTCAAGCACGACGTGATGTTTAAGCTTTTGGGCTTTTCGGGTGTCCGCACACACCACGTTGGCAGGAAGTGGGTCCAGATGTTGAGCGTCTCGTTGTTCATCTGGAAGCTGCTGAGGATGCAGTCCAGGGCTGAGCTCTGAGGGTGACGGTACCCAGAGATGATGCAGTCCTCCCTGAACACCTGAGGACCAAACAGCACTCCAGATGAGCGGTCAGCTCACCCCTCAAGCATTTATATAAAATGTTGCTTCTCAGTGGTCGGTCGAGTCCTCGAGCAAGACTTTAAACCCCAGCCTGCTTCGTATCTGAGCATCGGCCTCACCTTGGGCACCTGGTGGATGTCCAAGAGCTGGGGCAGCTTGAGGCTGAGCATGTCTGTGGGCAGTCTGATGGCACCCCTCCCTTTCTGGTACACTTCCACGAGCCTGGCCCGTCCTCCACGGCAGCGGACCAACCACACCGGATAGTTGAAGATGCGGACCTCAGCCTTCTGTCCATCACCGTCCCATCTCAGGCAGCGTGTCCACCCCTGGCTCCAGCCACCTCTGAGCCCACCGCCGGCGCCGACCCCCCGCCACGCTTGAAACACTGCGGGAGACAGCAACACTAAAATACGGCAGCAAAAACCTACAAGTGTCACATGCGCCAGACGCCAGACAAGCGTCGTCTTTGTTGAAGGAGGCGACGTGGAGAACAATCCGGGATTGTTGCTGCGTGAGACAAACGCAGACGTCAGTGTCAAGAATGCACGACGGTGTCACACCGGTGGCCTGAAGGCCGCTCGCGCAACAATGCGAGAGAGCATGTGACAGAACATTCTTTATAAATTAGTGGAAGCGCTGCCGGCCGTCAGTTAAACATTTCACAACTCATTTTCTGCTCTGCGTGGAGAAATAAAGGGGTGAAGAAACCAAAGGACACATTTTTTTTTTGTTCCTGCCTGAAAGTGCACGTGCGCAACAGCATGACGATATTACCCAAAATGTCTAAAATATACTTTAGTAGGTTAGCAACAATCGAATATTCATGGTGTCACATCCCCAAACACCCTCAAGCTTCATTTAATAAGAGCGAGGTGGCTGTTCGGCAGTCAGAATGGGTCACACCGCTCATGCCAGACAGACAGACAGACAGACAGAAAGCTAGCTAGCTCGCTAAATGAGCGGCATGGAGCTGATATTTGTTTATGTGTCTAACAAATGGCGCTCATCCGTTAGCAGGTATTTACTGAGTAAACAGATTCGTGCCACCGGTCCAGCAACACGAGTCTGTTCATGTCGTCAACATTGCCAACAACTGCAACTTCTGATCCCAAATTGGAGGCAGACGTTTCATCGTGGTCATCTATAATTGTTGGCTTTAACCGTTAGGGCCCGTTTTGCACCCACCCCATCCTCATGTGGAGTTCCTCAAGGTTCCATTGTTGGGTCAATCCTGTTTTCCTTCTATATGCTTCCTCTGGGTTAAATAAAATAAATAAAAATGTTCTTTTTTTTTCTCTCTGAAGTTCCCAAACGATCTGGAACTGTGGAACGAATGTGGAACAAATCAATCGGCCGCCAGTCTGACCCGGACTGAGCGTTGATTCACATTCTATTTATTATTTGCTGTGCAGTAACATTGTGGAACTTGGTTGTTTAATATGTGCTTTACAAATAAAGTGGTCTGGGCCTAGTTCTCCCATGGGTTCTAATGCTTCTCGTGCTTTAAATCTCCCAGTGCACCTAAATCTCCTCTTTCTTCTAAATCTGATTGGGCCCCTGGTTCTCCCAGTTCAGTGTTATTTAACTAATATTCAGTGAGGTTCAGTTAGCAAGAAAATGTTCCACAACATCACAATGTCCAAGTTGAGTTACAATAAGGTTCACAACAGTCTCAACCAACTTTTATGGGATGTAATATTTCTCAATCTAAATCTTGACAAATATTAGCAACTGAAGATGTTCACAGTTACTTTTCTGAGCTTTACCTCTTGTAGCCCACTCCTCTACTGCCTGTAGCGTCGTGACAGAACTGAGCTGTATCTGGTCCAGCTGGATCAGTTCCTCTGAACTGCTCTGAAGCCACATCTGCTTGGAGATCAACCAGTTTCATCTGACCAGTCTCAGCACCAGCCTCTGGGAACTGCTGTGAGCCTTTCTTCGAGAACAGATGATTAGGCTTTTTTTTTTTGACCAGTCTAGCTTCCTATCTGCTTTGGTCCTCCTCGCATGTCTCCCAGGTCTGGTTCACTTTGTTTTTGTCACCTCCCATGTTTCTGGTTTCATGTCCCATCCCAGCCGGCCATCAGCAGGAGGGTCCCCCTACATGAGCCTGGTCCTGCTCAAGGTTTCTTCCTGTTAAAGGGGAGTTTTTCCTTGCCACTGTTGCTTGTCTGGGGTCAGGCCCCGGGATTCTGGAAAGCGCCTTCAAACAATTTTGATTGTATAAGACGCTATATAAATAAAGATTGATTTGATTTTGATTTGATGTCATGTGTCTTCTGTCAGTTGCTGTTGCAGATGTCACCTCCATGTCTCTGTAGGACAAATCCGCCTCTCTCCTATGGCGTCCAGGTCATGAGGTAGCAGCCTCTGCAAGGAGGTCCAGACACTCCTCTTCACAGCCACTTTCACCAGCTCCTCGGGGGGGGGGGGGATCAGAAGTTGATCCCAGTTCAGCCGAGAGATACAAATGTGTCCAGGTCTGGTTTGGGGTCTCCTCCCAGATAGAAATGCCCAAAACACCTCCCCATGGAGGCTTTTGAGAGGTGCCCCGTTAAAAACCACCACAACCAGGTCCTCTTGAGAATTAGCAGCACCTTGCAGATGTCTAATCTCTAGTGCTGATCTCAGCCTACAGAGAGAACTTTTGGTTATCGTCCTACGTTCAGGACCACAGATGGGGGTTGGAATGAAGATTGAAGGAAGCCTCACTCCCTCTTCCAGCTCTTCTCTCAGTCGCCTGAACTCAAGATCTCTCCATACCTGAGTCCCCTCACTTAGGGCAGTGGGGAGAGTCCTGACCTGAACCTAGCAATCAGATCCAGACTCCTTTGTGAATATTGACATTATTTCACATTAAAAAAAATGTTCAACAATAATTTTAGCCGCACGTTTGACCAGATGACAGCCTAGATCAGCCTACACAATTAATGTTTCGCATTCAATCATTCATCATTATTGATTAGTCACTTAAATGGTACAACTTGGCAAGCTTTTTGAACATGGCCCAGTGGACAAATCCTAATTTTGTTCACCTTTTGCCGAGGCAGAGCTTCTCCAGCCTTCCCCGACCACACCCTGGTAAAAATCCCTTAAGAAGGATCTTAACCTGCTTGTAAAGCAGAACTCTAATCGTTGTAACCTGTAAAAAGGGGCCTTTTTATTTTAACAGATGCCGTTAAGAATATCTTAAAAGGCTTTTGGTCAGTTTGTTGCTCTTGCTTAATGAACGTAAGATACTTGTTAGGTGCGATAACATATTTAACGTGCCTGTTGATGTGCTTGTAATTTCGCTGGTGCAGAGTAAAAGTGAATGTAAAGGAGTTGAAAAGCTTCCAATTTGGTACCGGTGGTGTAACAAGTAGTGTTATTATCTACCAGCAGGGGGTGCTGCAGTGCACTCAGCGCCTTCCACTCCATATCAGCTCTCTGAACTTCCCTAAACTTTTTCAGAGTTATCAATTAATTATCCTGAGTTTAGGTGAATAAAACTTGATATAGATGCAACTCAATATAAGACACCAAATGAATTTGCATTAAAAAGAAAAAGTGTCAATCTTTCAACAACGTATTCAAGACACAATTTCATATATTCAGCAACAATGGAAGAAAACACCTGAAATGTGGGCAGAAATCGGAGTTTGTGATCAAAAACGTGTTAAACAACATCAGGGGAAAAAATCCTAAAGGTTGACAAGGCACGCTTAGGCAGAACAGTGCAACTAAATTCCATACGGGGGAAAAATAAAATCCAAAACAACGTCAAGTTGGGCGGCGACAGCTCAAGTCAGAGGAAACAGCCCAGGTCACATGCAGCTAATTGCCAGAAGCTCTGGGAATGTCTCGCAGAATTCCACCGTTTTCCACTGTTGCTCAACATCACCTCTACAACAGCAACAAGCAGCAGAACTACACCACGCCAGCAGCCAAGAGCGGCAAAACTTGACAACCAGCCACGCATGTTGATGAAGTCATCAAATCTTGTGGCACGCGAACTTCGGAGGCTGTTGTTTTGCACCCACCTCGCGCCTCTGACATGCGTGGCCCGGTCCCCGATCCTCGGCCCCCGCTCGGACACAGCACGCGCTGCTTCTCGGCTGTTTGCGCTTCTGTGGCTCTTTTCTTGTTTGGGATTGTCTCGAGGCCCACCCCGCCTCGCTCCCTTGTCCAGCGCGAGCCAGTAGGATCGCCACATAGGATCACGTGGATCACCAAAGCAACAACAGCACGAGCCGTCAGTCCCGCCGTCTTCCGCTCTGGCGGCACACCAACGATGGGGCGGCGCGACCTGCTTTAAAGTGTTTTATTCTGCGTTGTTGGATTTAAATACGCGCCATAACTTACTGGAAACCGCGACCAACACCGATTGGAAGTCAAAATAATAATAATAATACATTTTATTTGCAGTGCAAGTTACAAATCAAGTCAATCTTTATTTATATAGCGTCTTATACAATCAAAATTGTTTCAAGGCGCTTTCCAGAATCCCAGGGCCTGACCCCAGACAAGCAACAGTGGCAAGGAAAAACTCCCCTTTAACAGGAAGAAACCTTGAGCAGGAGAGGAGGAGAGGAGAGGAGAGGAGAGGAGAGGAGAGGAGAGGAGAGGAGAGGAGAGGAGAGAAGAGGAGAGGAGAGGAGAGGAGAGGAGAGGAGAGGAGAAGGAGAGGAAGAGAAGAGGGAGAAGGAGAGGAGAGGAGAGGAGAGGATGAACAATCTCAAAATTGTAAAACCAGTCACGGTTTTGAACAAATAGGAAACAGACAAGTCTTAAGTTCTTGTTTTTAAAAACTTTCTGCGCTCTGCGGGACCCTCAGACAGCCTGGAAATGAAATCCAGAGACCGGGGGGGCTGCAGCGGTCCTCCAGGGTTGCGAGTTCGGTCCTGGGGAGGAAGGAACGATGAGGCTTTGGGGTGAGCCGTCCTGGGGACGAGTGGGGGTGAGATGCGCCGGTCGGTGGGGTGATGAGACACATCTTGTATTGCATCCTGGCAGGGACGCGGAGCCAGTGGGGGGGATGCAAGACTGGAGGGAGATGCTCATATTTAGGCTGTCATGTCCACCTTTCACGAATACAACTTAATCTGTAATGGGAGCGATACCAGTAACTGGGTTGTTTACTGGGACTGTAGCCACGGTGGTTGCGTCTCAGAGTCTCATTTGGACTCTGAATATTTTCTGGTAACTTCTCTTTATTCCTAGTTTGAAAATACCTCCATAGTTTGATTTACAGTGGATTTTGCCTGAACTCATTAAGACATTAGGCCATTGATTTCCCCCCTCTTATCATAAGACCTAAAACAGGAATCTTTTAGTCTGGTTTAATGTCTGGCAGCAAGGAATAAAAAGGTGCTCAGCAAGGCCCGGGATGGTCTGAGCTCATCTCACTCATATTCGTGCAGCTTTTAATTCCTTTTCCTTGATGGCACCATTTTAACTAATGTCAAAGAGCATCCAGAGGACACAGCAGGTAGATGTTTGTCTCCCTCAGAGGTGAATAACTTGAGTGTGTAGGCATGTCTGAAGGTCACACAGTGGACAGTTGATCCACAGCCATTTCTTTAGAATGGCTGGTTGTTTTACCACAGCTGCCAACACAAAGGACACAAGTTCCATCCATTCTATCTAGGCAAGATTTTTCTCAGTCACTTGTTTTAGGTTTTTTAGGTGTCAAAGAAGAGCCGACTGGAGTTTTATGAGATTACACGTCATATGTGAAAGCATTCTGAGGTGAATGTTTGAACGGCGATTAAAAATGATGGATTATTCACTCATTTAGACCGACACAAACAACTGGAGAGGAAAGCGTTGCCTTTCGAGTTTCTTTTTATTTTTCAATGTATGGCCACACACAGTGATTTCCTTGTGCACTGCATATTGGGGCAGTCACTATGAAAATGCTGATGTAGATTGGACACATTTGTTGGACTTCCCAGGCGTCCAAGCAACCCACAGCCCGCTGGGAAATTTAGCTGCCCTGCTCTCTTCTGCTCCTCCCTCTAGTGACAAAACAAGGCAAACCAGCAACTACTTCTCTATATTTCTTTGAAAAAAAATGTCCTCGCTCTCCTCAAAAAATACACCACAAATAACAAAACAAAATAAAATAAGCCACAGAGGAGAGAAACCAATCCTTTTTTTTCTTTTTACGTATACGTTTGTCTTCCTCGGTCCGTCCCAGAGGCGGGTTCTGCTGGACAGAGTGAGTCATCTTACACTGGTAACCATCCAAAATAGCCCTATCACACCAGCACATTACCCTGTTTGTCCAGCACAAGCAGACGGGTAACGGAGAAATGGGAAACCATACCACTGCACTAAGTATCTACGCAATTTCATCTGAGTGTGTTTATGAGCGTCTGCACTCTCTCTCCACAGGTATGTACACATTTGCTAACATATACAGTGTATTACTGGTTAGGATGTGAGCCAGAGGCTCATCAAAAACTTGTGTACCTTTCTCCCAGAGTCCCCCCACCTTGACCTTTGGAGGTCACCCTTTAGGTTTAGGGATAAAAGTCAGTGGGAGGTTTGCCATTTTGCTTGCTTTTCTCTCTTTTTTTTTTTTTTTTTTTTAAATTTTCCAACGCCACTGTAAAACTTTTCATCCCTCTAAGTTTTTCAACTCCTTCCTTGATTCAGCTTGGAATTGGCCTCTGCCTTTGGAGATGCGGATACACGGAGCAAAAGGGTTGGAGAGAGAGAGAGGAGGAGAGAGAGAGAGAGAGAGGGAGCGAGAGAGAGAAGGAGCAAGTGGTGTGATTGATCAGCGGTTGGCTCCGTTTCATCTCTCAGCCGATCTCCTTCCACTGTCGATAGAACTCCTTGATGTTTTTCAGCTCCATGCCTGCCGAGCACACCGCCTGCACCGCTGACTGTAGAGGAGGAAAAGAAACATTTAAAAGAAAAAAGCTGACAAATGCAAAGGAGAGGTGTAGTCCTCATACTTCTGCAAAAACCCATCATTACTGATTATGTAAAATGGATTTTACCCCTTGTGGAAACAACTAAAATATAGCTTCTACATTAAACCTCACAAACAGAAACCTTTGAGGTTTCAATAACCCCCCACAGGACAGTTTCAAGGCTTTAAGGAGAAAAACTTAAGCATAAGCTGGTCTATGCACTACGCTGACCATTTATTTCTATTAATATGCATAAAAACCCTATTTTGATGAGCAATGGTTTATGTAAGGAGGAGCAAACCTTCATTGCTGTGGATTGGGAGCACAGTTGCTCCACTTGGTGACCAGTGAGAATCGTCACCATGCCAGCCGTGTCCTCATCTCCATTGCTCTGGGAGACCGTTATAAGCTGACGACAGCTGTCCACCATCTTCCATAAATGCCTTTAAAACACAGAACAGAGGACAGCTGATGTTAGAAGTACTCCTCCACCAAAGTGTGGGCTCAGAAACTGAAACTGAGGTAAAGGTAGAAGCCGAGCTGTTTACCAGGCTTCCATGTCCTGACGTTTCAGTTTGTCTCTTTCAAAACTTCGACCGGACTCTTTTTGGCAGCGAATGTACCTGGTGAGAAACGTTTATATTAATAACTAATTGCTAGGATTAATAACTGCAGCACCACAAGCTGTGTCAGCGAGGATTTACACGATCAGGATTTTTACGGTATGCACTTGTGTGCTGTTTATTGAGTGTCAGATATAAGTTCAATCAGGACAAACCAAATTAATGGGACAACAACATAACTTACTGTAATTGAATTACGGTACTTTAATGTAATTAAGTAGACTTGAGCACTGCTGGCATGTTTGTTTGTGTCCAACGTATTCAAGATTAAAAAAACGTTATTGTTCTCGCATATTGAGCGAGCTCAAAATAAAAATGCCACAAAGACAAAAAAGGACATTTAAGAAAAGACACATGTCCTTTTGCCTTGTTAAAAGCAAAAGGACGTGTCTCATTGGACTCAACACTTGTTTTTCATGACCTACACAAACCATCAAGAGTTATAGGATTCTATTCAACATAATCCGAAAAACATGTGAGAACAACCCACCTGTTGCCTTTGCGAAACTCCGATTCTAGGAAACGAATGCCGTCTCTGGCGCCAGCATTTTCCTTCTTTAAGTGGTCAAGTCCATCAATCACTGCAAAACCAAAGTTAGGACCTCAGGAAATAAACAAGTAGTAAAGACCAAAGGAAACAGAAAATGATTGTGGGGTGGGGGGGGTCACTTAAGCATCTGTCGATACGAAATGTCTCCCAATAAAGGGATGATTGTGCTTTATTTGCTACAACAAGCAGGTAATAAGCTGTAAGTGGTGAAGTCCACCTCATACATGTGGTTTAAGATGGTTAGAGGTAAGAATGAGGGAGAGGAGCAGTAGAAACCTGTCCGTGGGATGATGATGATGAAGCAACCGCTCTTTGCCAGCTGTCGGATGAGGTTCAAATGCTGACAGAGTGCAGCTGCGTCTGGCACCAGGTACGGAGACATGGACGACTGCGCCTTTGGCTGCTGAAGGCTGCCCTCTAGCTGTGACACCTCCAACTGCAGGAACAAAACGGGATGGAACAGACTGGTACCAAGGTCGCTTTAAATGACACAAATGCTCTCTTCAAGAAAACAAACAAGCTTTTAAGGTTAGTAATTTGCAGCAAAGCAAGTGTTTAATAAGCATGAAAATTTTAAATTTAATCTTAAATTTCATTTAAATCTACGTGCACAGACTATGATTTCATACACAAACAACACAATCCTGGGAAAATCCTGTTCTAGCCGCTGCCAACCAAACACTAGAGAAAATAACCATGCATGAAACAAAAACAAGTGCATAGAAAATGTTTCAAGGAGTGAAAAAGATGGATCCAAAAGAAGACCATACTAAGCGTTAAATAAAGCAAGGTTTTATGAAATATCAAGTAATATATCTCCTTACAACTAGTCATCAGAAGAACAAGTGAATCAGCAGTTTCAGGAAAAAAGCCCTTTAAAACTACGTCAAAGGTCAAAAAGATAGAAAGACCTGCAGTCGAAGCTGGGCCATATCCCTCATCAAGCGATTTCGACGGGCCTCCTCTTCAGCCTGACAAAAATTGAGGGAAGAGGGTAAATAACGTTGTCACAATGTGGATAAAATGACTGAATAAATGAACGACTCACCATTTTGAACTGGGCCTTGGCCTGCTGCACCAGGTTGTCCTGTTCAGACTGAGTGATGCTGGTGAAGATCCCGACCTCTGGGTTGAAGTGCAGCACGTTGCCGTGGAGATTTGTTAAGAAGTGCCCAAAACTCCGAATGCAACAGACCCGTACGACACACTGAGGAAAAGGGTCAGAGCGAAGAGAAAATAAAACATCCGGAAATTTTTCAAAATCCGGTTTCCGGTGGATCATCTTCAACTGTGCAGAAGGGATCTGCACTTTTTAAAAAAAAAATTGAACACAACTCCATAAAGTTGAGTGGAAATAAAGGGATTACGCATACTAGACGCACATAAATCCAAACAAAACAAATGCGCATCCTTCGACTCCTCTGCATGGGGGATATTTTCGTCTTTTGTGGCTCATTTGAGACACTACTAAATGGTAATATCACGCCTTTTCACACGAATTCCTCCACTACTGCCTGTCGGAGTGATACCTGCTGCTCACTGAAGACGCAGCTGGTGTATTTTGGCTGAGGACGGCGCGGACAGGCACAAGCCCTTTCAAGAAAGGATTCCTTAAGGCCACTCTGCCTGGATTGGTGAGGTGCTGCTTCCTGAACTTTATCATATCTTTTTTTGTTGTTCCCCTGTAATAATTACTCATACCTTTGTCCAAATAACAAGTCAAAAAGAAAACCCCAGGAAATAATTATTTTCTGGCAGCAAGGACACCTTTAAAACTCAAGCAGTGTGTTTGTGTGTACCTCCTGCAGGGACGAGAGAGCAGGGTAGCGATGAGTGAAATCAAGACGTCGGTGGGCGAGGCTGAGAGCGGGCAGGTGCCTCAGAGCCAGATCCTCCGGCAGTGGAAGACTCTGGGTCAAACCAGGCTGCTCACACTCATTCACGAGCTCCTGCACCTCTGTGTGCAGACCCAGATCTGCAAGACCCATTGGAAAATACAATCAACAGCCAGGTCACTGATGACCAGTGATATATTTAATCTTATTGGCAGAACTGAAAATGTAATAGAGGAAACAAAAATGAACTATGACTAAGCAATCGTCGGCTTTTTCTCGCCAATGTTTTCTTTTTTGTAACACTGAGGCTAACAGTAATATTCATATCCATCCGTTAACAGACCGGATTCCAGTAACTTTCTGCCATCTGGGAGGAGGTTGAGCAACACAGACAGACGATTCCACAGGCTCTGAGAACTCTGCAGAGACAAGCGGTTTGTTCAGTTCGGTCAGAAAATCTAAATGCTTCATAAACAATAGAAAGCTGGTGGGTTCCTTACCTGGGCACACATCAGGATAATGTCAGTGTTTGCTCGCAGCCAATCAACAAAAATCTTCACTACTTGGATCAAGCCCTGATTAGTCAGTATCTCTAGTTTCTCCAAGAGTGTTTTCTCACTGCGCACTGACTGACAACTGTTCTGGCTGCATTCGGAGTCAGAGTCCAAATCTGGAGAGCAAAAGAAATCACCGAGGTTAATATGATTGGTTGTCATTCTCTCCACTGTCAATCATTACAGAGTCTCTAAGGGCAGAATGGATGGGGGGGGGGGGGCTGCTATGGAACCAGCTCCCTGTCCAGGTACGGGAGGCTGACTCCATCTCTACTTCTAAGATTAGACTTAAGACCTTCCTCTTTGAAAAAGCTTATAGTACAGTAATTCTGTATTTCCAGCTATTATTCTAGTCAGATTAATTATCATATTTAGAGGGTGGTCTCATTAAGTTAACATCTTAGTTATGCAGCTATAGGCTGTAGCTGCTGGGGTCCAGAAACATGATCACCTGACAGGCCTGTCACCCATTTACAGCTTCCTTTCCTCTTGCTTTCTTTCCTTTCCCCTCCCCTGCTTTAGAGCTGTATACTGGCCTGCTGACCTCCGACCGCACTGACCCACTCGACTCTTATACCAGCAGTTTGTTATAATTAATGTACTTGCATGATCTCTGCCTATTCTCTCCTCTACCTGTCCTCCCCCCTTCTCCCTCTCTACCCAGCCCCCCATCAGCAGGAGGGTCCCCCTACATGAGCCTGGTCCTGCACAAGGTTTCTTCCTGTTAAAGGGGAGTTTTTCCTGCTACTGTTGCTTGTTAGGGGTCAGGTTCTGGGATTCTGGAAAGCGCCTAGAGACCACTTTGATAGTAACAGATGCTATATAAATAAAGATTGATTGATTGACAAAAGAAATAGGACTTCACCGTTTTCATTAGTTCCATTGGCAGTACCAGGATTCATATCGCAGGCAGAGTCCTGAGGAGGAGGGGTCTCTTGGGAGGGTGGAGCAGAATCTTCGGTGAGGTTGGGATTTGGAGAGGAAGATGAGGCTTGAGGCCTCAGCAGCATATTACTGAAGGTTGGTGCTAAGCGAAAGCATCGTTTTGCCTGGAAAAGCTGCGAGGACATGGCTTGGAGGTTACTGCTGATGCTGGAGTCACTGTGTGTGAGCGGCCCATTCGTGTCACTTCCTTTTTCCTTAGGTTGATAATCATCCCCTTCTTCTTCCCGGGGTACAGGCACCGGACCCTCGTTGTTCTCTGGCTTTTCTGTGTCCTCCATATCTTCAAGATCTGAACGCGACTCCTGGCTGTTCATGTCCGAGTCAGTCTCTATATCGAACGCTGTTCCCCCCTCGTCTTCCTCTGAGCCGCTACCCCAGCTAGCCTCGTCACGCGGTTGCTCCTTCTTGACTTCCTTTCTAACAGCTGGAGGGTTATCTGGTACTGCCGCCATGGTACTGCCTGTTGAATCAGTGGTGCCCCCTATCTCCTCTTCATCCTCCTCATCGTCCTCACTCTCAAAGCCTTCACTCAAGTCACTCTCTGCCTCACCCCTGACATCCTTTCGGTTGCAGCGCCGCCGACGTAACCTACACAGCCGGGTGTACTTTTTCTTCTGTCTCTGCTTTTCTTCATCTATTCTGCAGTGTTCATTTGCATTTTCATGCTTCCCAGTATCCACACATTCGCCAAGATCTTCATCCTTTTCCTCCTCCTCCTCATCTAGTTCCAGGGAGCCGTTTTGCTGAGACTTTGCCTCAGGTTTATTTGTTGGAGTTGACAAATCCCGGATCTCAGGGTCATCTATACAAGGAGGAAAAAGAACTCAGTTTTTATCCCACACATGTGTCTAATAACCTGCTTTCCTTTATAAAAATTAAAAACACTTGTATAGTACACCAATCAAAGATTATGACCGCCTGCCTAATATTGTGTTCTGGCTTTTGCTGCCAAACAGGCCTGAACTGTTGCTTCACGGACTTCAATAGACCTCCAAAGGTGTGCTGTGGTACCGACACCAAGGTGCCAGCAGCAGATACTTTAGTCCTGTACGCTGTGAGCTGGGTCCTCCTTGGAGCAGACCACTGCAGAAGGGGAACACCCCCAAGGGTAGTTCTGGAAATGCTCTGACCCAGTCAGCCATTACAATTTTCCTGCTGTCCAACTTATATATATGCCCATTCTTCTGCTTTAACACATCAACTTTGAGGACAAATTGTCCATTTGCTTGCCAACATATCCCAGGTGCCACAATGACAACAGCGTTTTTCATTTCACCTCTCAGGGGTCATAACGTCGTCACTAATATTAATGTTACGCTTTGAAAACAAAATGTACTGGTGTTGCAGGTCCACTAACAAAGCAAATGGTAAAAACATCCTAAAGTGCACACTCACCTGTGGTATCTGTGTGGAGGGGAGGAACCTGTATGTCTGCTTCTTCCAGTTCAGCTTGCAGCCGAATGTTCACATGGTTCACCAGATGAGAGAACAGTGCCAGAGTAAAAGCTATGGATGCACTGTACTGCTTTGACCCTGAAAATACAATTTAGTATTTTATTTTCAAATGCAAAGTATTTAAGAGATAACGCCATTATTTCGGAAATTTCATTATATATGTGCCTGATGACAAGCTTCCAATTTGACTTATTATCATAGCCAATGATTTAAATAGAAAAGGCCTGAAAATTTACACATGTGGACTTTTTTTTTTTTTTTTAACATCATGGAACCATATAGCTTGTTTAAACTTGCTTAACTATTTAAAACACAAGTGTGATGAAATTTAGCACACACTAACCTCCTCTCTTCAGGCTGTGCACCACCATCAGACATATGACCACCATCTTGAAGATCAGAGTATCAGGTAAAACAGTAGAGCAGCTGTCAACATGATGCTGCTGTTGCTGCTGCGACTGCAGCTCCTCCTCCTCACTGTGGGAGTGGCGAGCTCCGCCCAGCGTCTGTGCCGGCAAGTAAAACAGCACCAGGTTGAAGTCTTCCAGCACTGACTGGCAGAGTGTAGTCAGCTCCACCTCCACCTGACTAGAGAGGATAGGAAGTAACAAAATTAATGTTAATGTATCACTGTCAATCCACCAACCAACAAGTCATCTGAACCACACACACCCCGCATGCACACACTTCACCTGTTCTTGGGATGCAGCAGGCTTTGGAGGTACATGAAGCTCACCAGGAGGCGCTTTATATCTTTTGATCTACACAAAATAGTTCTTTTAATACAGGTTTCAGAAAGTTATGACACAAGAACAAGTACACACATAGTTGTGCAAAAATGCAAACACAGTCAGTCAAATACAGCCACGGAAACTTTCTAATAGCATAAAGAAACTTTCTAATAGCATGAAGATTAAAATAAGTTAAAGATTATCAAAATATATACTCAATCTTAATTTGTCCTGAACTTATTTTTAAGTTTTCTGAAATGAGGTATACTGGGGTTACCTTTGTTGAGATGGAGAATGTTTCTTTATCTCCTGCTTCTTCACTTGGTGGTACATCTTGGCTGCTTTGTCAAACAGGCGCTTTAGGTTTCCATAGGCTCCATCAAAGGGAACATCTGATTGGATACTAGTAGAGACAAAACGATGCTTTCAGGCTCCCCCACTTCATCAACATTTGACACATGATGGATGCACAATGCCATTCATTGAGTGTTTGCATCACAGCTCAGGCTGGGCGCTCCACAGAAGTGTGGTGCGGTAAGGCGATGCAGAGAATACCCGCAGATCTATTTTTAAAGGAATTCGTGTCAGTTTAATTGAGGAGATCCTACTAGACAGGGCACATCTATATAAACTCCATAATATACTGTATCTGGTTTAAAAGCACCTCATTGTAGCTCAGAGTTTACTCAGTGGAAATGCACAGACCCCTTCAAAAAGATAGAAAATAAAAGCACGGCATTTACACCATTATGAACGAATGTCTTTTGGGGAAATTCACGATCGAGTCTTTCACATCTCACCAGCGCAGGTAGTAGTATGTTGCTTCAACATTGTAGAACTTGCTCCCAGCCAGTGTGCCCAGTTGGTTAAAAGGCATTCCTGTGAAGGAGCTGTAGATTAATATTTGAAGCAACACTCACAGCAGACTGTTGCTTATAGAAAAACATAAAACTGCAATCTAAACAAACATACCAATGCATATAGGCAGCAGAAGATGGATGGATGCCAAATAGCATCAGTTAAAGTAACACTCGTTACTTAAAAGATTAAATACTGTTAACAAGGTGAAGACAAAGTTAATGGCTTACTCTTGTATCCAGCTTCACTCCTGACCCATATGCCTTCTCCTACCCTGCCAGCTACCTTTAAAAGGGAGTCTTCCTTGTCAGCACTGCTTACAATTGTAATTGCAGCAGATGCTATACAAATATGTTGCACTTAATTGAATGTGACAGGACTTTACCTATGAGCCCTTAAACTGTATCGCCAGCAATGATTTGAGTAGAGTCTCCGCTTTCATTTCAATGCTAGGTTGTCCCTCTATATGTCAACTTCATGCCATTCATCTGGTCTATTCACTCGATTTAGAGAAATCCGATTCTGTGATCACTGGTCATGTACAACACAGCAGAGATCAGCTTTACTACTCCTGCCCATAGATCAATGTGACCTCTCAGTGTTCTGATTCACAACTCATGGAAGCCTTTTATTGAAGTTTAATAAAGTGGAGACCATTTTCTTTGTAATCCTCACTTTACCTGATCATGAGCAAACAAAACACACAACTAAGAAGGCTCCATTCCAATCACTCACCAATGTGTGGCATGACAGACAAAGCCTGGTGGTAAAATCTTTCTGCTAGTTGCTCAGCATCTACTCCAGCAAGTTCATTTTGATAACGGGCTGCAGAGAATATAAAGAAAGAAAATTACACAACACCACGTCAGGCAACATAAGGATACAGTAAAACAGAAGATAAAAAATAACTAAAGAATAGTTTAATTAGTCCTAGACTCATTTATACTCTAGACCTAAATAAAATAGCTAAGATATTGGCAGACACATGCCATTGCGCATCTCTAGAGATTTAGGGAAAAGAATATAGATAATGTTACCTAAATCTCCGAGGTAGACCAGACAGCGATGACAGGCCATCTGTGCCCACTCCATCTCCTTGGTGGTGGCGGACACTGGCTTCTTCTGGCCTGGTAACCACACATAACATTTCAGGCCACCTTGTGAGCAGAATATGCCAGTTTGGAGTTTTGTTATAAAAGAACATTTGTGAAGGCTGATTCATCCGGTAAGTTCTCACTTCACGCTCTGTTCTTAGCTTCATTTGCTAATTCACGTTAATAAATCATTTTATGGGGTTTTGAGCAGTTAAGAAAAATATCTTCTCCCAATATCTACTCACACTTTGGGGTGGAACAGGGATTAGAGCCCCATCTTTCCTGATCTATCTCTACATACATGAAATCTGGCCAGTGTCTGCAATAGCATGCACGAACTGAGCCACATAAAGCAAGAGATGGAGTAAAGGACTGTAGCAGATCAAACTATTCATGACCATTTGTGCTGGCTATCAAGAGAATAACTCTGCTGTGTTTGGTAGAAGACATCTGATAAAACCCAAAATCAGTCATGACACACAAACACACCATCAAAAGAACTGTGTGCCTACTTTACTGTAAATAAGATGAAAGATTAAAAAGAAAAGGATTTCTGGAAGCAAGCTGAAGCAATCTGGATTGGAACAGATGCTATAAAACTGAATTAAACATTCAGCATTACATCTCTAATTAATAACTGGATTTAAAGTCATTTGACAAGGAATCAACCAACTGCTCTAAACTAAACAGGCATGTGGGATTCTATTCATATCACACGCATAAAGAAAGGTTAAATAAACTATAATGTCCCAAGTCTGAGTCAAATCCAAATGAGAGGAGTTTAAGAGGTTGCTCTGTTCTACTGCAGCCGCCAACATGCACTGCAGAGATGAGAGGCGTGTGTTGAATCAGCTCATCTTACCGACCAATGGGTCTGTTACATGGGTCCAGTCTATACAGTCCTGCAGCTCCAGCTGGTAATGTGACTGGATGTACAGCAGAAGATGTTGGTAAAAACCTACACCGGCGATCAGATGTGTACGATAAGCACACTCCAGGGAACTGCGGCTGTGGATGTGCTACACCAGGAACGGAAAGAAACAAACACTGTAAGAATAACAGGAAAATGCCGCTGCTCAAAGAAACGAAGGGAGCACAAACAACACTGGGTAACTCCAAGTCAATCACACATCTAGGATGCCAACCTGTCCTTGGATCCACCTGTGAGCTTTTTATGTCAAATGTTTTTTGATTAATGGCTGATTGTTCTTTCAGTGCCATGAAATATTGAGTCTATGATTCGTCTAATTCAATTTCATCAATGTTAAACCATTTTTGTCTTTAAATTTAAGGATTTCTTGTGTCCCAGGAATGTTGATGCTTAAAATTCAAAAACGGAGAAATGCTGAAAACAAAATAGTGGCATAGCAGTGTTAAGTCATTCAAATGTAGACAATAAAATAAAAAGATCAGTTAATTTAGAGAACTCAATCAATCCAAGACAGGCAGTAAAACAGCACTTTTACAGCAGTCACCTTCTTATTTGTCTTGATAACCTGAATGATGTCATAATAAACCTTCCTCCACAGAAGCTCCTCGGCCTTACGGCCATAATCGACAGGGTGGAGGAACATCAGCTTCACACAAAGCTCCCGCAACCTGATGACACATCAGAAAATAAGAGTAAGGCATGGTTAAACACCAGTAAGGTTATACCTAAACAGCAGGTCTTATTTTTTGTGTGGCTATTATTCTACACACTATTTTTGTAATGTGAGCTGAGCTCCATGTCAAACGGAGCAGCTTGCATATGTGGAAGTAAACGTTGACGTTTCTGAAGCCTTATTAAATGATATAATAAAGGAGGATTTGTGTACGCGGCGGTCAACCAGGGAAAGAGAACTAACTATCCAGTTTTTTAACTAGTCAGCTCTGAACAGGCAGAAACATCTGGGAACCAGGCACACACATTTACTTTCTACAGAAGTGAGCCAGTAGGGGGTCTTAATGGAAGAGATGCAGCCAAAAACACCTGACAAGGAAACATGGCCAAGTGACTCAACTAAGTATGAGGGAAAAAATGGGAACTGGGGTACAGAAAAGCGACGCCACACGCACTGGACGATGGGTCCCAATTTGAAATATTGTTCGACAGATGGCCTGGAGAGCGATGCAAGCAAAGACACACAAAAATAAACCTCAAAAACACAGCTGAAAGCAGCAAAACAATTAATTCTGTAATATTTTCACTTGGCTGAGCCAAGTACTGGCCTTTTACAGCTTTTATCTGCATATATACCAACCGTTATCCTGCATCTTTAGACTACTTTTTGTCCAACAACATGTAAACACACCAATTTAATTATTGCTGCAATAAACTGATGAAACCATTGTGAGTGTTTAACCAGCCAACAGGTCTTGATCTGCATGAAAACCCCAACTGGAGTGAAACCTCAGCTGTCAAACAACTTTCAACTTTATGAGCAACTGTGTCTACACAGATCAGCAACTTCAACCCCAATCTGAGGACACAGTGATTGGGGAAAGGTTCTCACAAGGCAATTAACAGGAACACAATCTGAAATACATCCAATGTTACAAGGAGTAAATATATAGAGAATTTGGACAAAGAAGACCTTGAGAAAGGCAGGAATCAGATAACTAATCAGAGATAAAGGGATTAAATTCTTATATGTGTGTGTGTGTGTGTGTGTGTGTGTGTGTGTGTGTGTGTGTGTGTGTATAAAATAGATAGTCTGGAGGTGTTTTAATGACAGCCCTGCTTCAGCGCGCTGGCACATGTGTTTGAGTCGGGGGAACGTACTTGTTCCGGAGGCTGATGTTCTCCGGTTTGAAGACCTCTCTGTGGGACACCTTGCCGCTGGTGATAACGTCCAGCTTGTGCACGGACTCCACCACAGCCCTGCAAGACGAGAAAGAGAGATTAAGAATAACCGGTTTATGACAAATGTGGGGGGAAAAAAAGCTGCTATGCTACTCTACAAGAATCCCCTGTCCGATTTCTTGTAACAATGGACACCAAGCAAAGAGCCAAATTATGTCACAGCCAAATTTAACCGGCAATAGATGATGCTGTACACTGTCGTGAAAGGAAAATTGAATATTTGAATGTCTAGATCGTGTCTTGTCTTTGAAACTCTTGGCTAACGATCGTGTAGCTAACAGATCCACATACTGGCTATGTGGTTAGCAACACAGTACGGCCTTATAAACGTACCTGTAAAGCCGCTTGATGAGAAGGACTTTTGCCTCTGGTTCGTTGTCTTGCCCCGGTCCACTCATATTAGCCAGAAGTCAAATGTTTAATCAGACGTCCCAGCGTTTATTCGTAGTTCTTTTCAACCATTCAGATACACTTGTCAGTGCCATTCGGGTTTATTTCCCGATAGTGACAGACTGTTGATAGCCAGTTAGCTGTCAAGGTGACGTTATTTTTTCTGCTTTAGCGGCTAAGTGTGATTCCGTTCTGTATTTTGGGATGATCCTCACGACCCATCCGATCTGCAAACCAGGTCGAGGGGATGCCCCGCAATATAAACTCTTCCTGGTTAGCTAAAATACTCTGAAATGCCTGTTGTGTTGTTACCCGTTTCAGCCATCGCTACGAGGGCAGCCATTACTCTCATTGGCGGTCGCGGTACTCTCAATGAATCTCGCGAGATTATAGAAACGACCGCTCGCTCCGTTGCTTTGCTCCCCCCCACCCCACACACACACACACACCGAAATCATAATTAAAACATGAGGATTAATGACATATAATTTGCATGTTCAAACGCGATCTTTTCTGTACTTCTGTACACTTATTTAAGTCCACGGTAGGGCAAAGTGCTGTCATTGTTACTTGTTGCCAACAGACGTCAGTAAATACCTATTTAAATGGCAGATTTTAAGCCACAGAACAATGATGATTTACTCCAGTTCTGTCATGATTTCGTGACAAGGCATTTGAGACATTATTTTCTATCATTTTAAGGGAGTTTACGGTTTTCTCAATCGGATAAGTGTTTTCAATAAATTATGTCAAAATAAAAATCAAGCCCTTTCTTCATTATTAAAAGCTCGAATGATTTGTTTATTAGTTGGAGACGGAATATTCTCCAGACTGATACAGTAATGAGTATGAATGAGCTCACGGCTCTGTTCTGTTTATGTATCATGATTCATCCATTGCTCCTCCACTTTGTTCATTTTTTGCCATGCTCAAACTGTGAAGTAACAACCCACTGAACAGCCAGAGACGATTAAGTGTAGGAGGATGAGGATAATTACAAGCTTTCTATATTCAACTGAAACCCCATCTCCGAGGTCCTGCCTGCCATCTCCAATATCAGCACATTTGTTGGGCAGATTGTGAGGAGGAAAAGAAGGCGAGCAGCATTTTATAAGGAAACAAAATGTTAATTTGTTGAATTCATACTTGTTATTCCAGCCAAATGACTTACTTCTCATCTCATTTATTATGTAAAAGGAGCTATATGTAATAAATGTATGTTATCATAAAATGGGGCTGATTTGTCACCAGACATGAAGTGTGGTTCATTTATTTCAACTTAATATAGGCGCAGACCATCACACATGAACAACAAATGCTAAACTTGAAGAGTCAGATTCGTTGATTAACATGGGAGCTCCTTGTAGTGGATGTTCTTGCTGGAACTGGCAACCTGACTGGGGGGGTGGGTTTGGGATGGCGGGGGGGGGGGGGGGGGGGATTGCAAGCTCTGTGGTATTTTGAAGGTGTTTGCAGTATCTGTTTTGACCACAAACTTAAATCTAGTTCCTGTGACAGAACTCTCAAACAAGTTGTCCAGCTGACTCAACCTCAGAAATAAGTTTAGAAACCATGTTGTCCAAGAATAATGCCTGGAAAACAAAAGTCTTTTGAACCCTCTTGGACATCAATCATGTTACCTTTAAAGGATCTTTGGCGCCCTCCAGAACATTAATTTGCAGTCTATCCCTCTGGTACAGAGAGAGACCAGGACTAATCCTCCAACACTCTGATTGTTCAACTGATCTGTTTCCAGCAGTTCCTTTGCTTACCAGTAGACTATCCCAACAATCCAGAGCAGGAGAACCTAACAAGGAGATGTTCACAGCGTGTGTGATCCAAAATCCGTTCTCTCTCTTGGATGCAGGTTTCTTCCCCCTGCGTGTCTGAGTCATTGCAGGATGGCCCATCTTCACGATACCAGACCTGTTTAATCACCTGGAGAAAACTGCCTTCAACACTCCTAGGAAATCTTGAGCATCTTGTCATACCTCAGGGAGGTGTTTCAGTCCATCTGGGAGGAGACCCTTGAGCAGACCTCGGACATGCCGGAGATATTGTGTCTCTCGGCTCTCCTCGGGATGCTGTTGGAAGTGATAAATCTTTTCTAAGACAATGTGTGATCATCTCCCTCCGTGTCTGTCAGGTTCTGTACTTGGATGTGGAGAGCCAGTGATACTGTATCTAAAAGCAGAGAAATGTCCATTTCCATGCGTAATCAGTGAATTTCTTGGGCTTTGTTATTGGAGGCTGATCCTAAGAAGGTAAAAGCAATTGCAGAACGGTGTTGGCCCCCCACCTGCAAACTTTCACCAGAGGTTCATTATAGCAAGGTTGCTCCAAATTTACCTCCACCCCCATCTCTTTCTCTTGGACTCCAAGGGGACAAGCAGCTTTCTCTTGCCTCCAACAACTGTTCATTTTAGCTCCTGTTCTCATCCAACCAGATCCCTCAAACAATTTATAGTCGAGCTAGATACTCAGATGTGGGTGTTGGTGCTGTACAATCCAATAATCCGGTCCAGATCAAAAACTTCATTCCTGTGCATTCTTTTCTGGCCTGCAATTTGTAATGTAGGAAACGGTACGCCGCTGGCTATTTTCTAGCTCCAGAGGAGTGGAAGCCCCTTCCAGAAGGAGCAAAGCTGCTTTAACTATACTCTACCTGCCACCCTGGTTCTGGGAACATTAAGCCTGACCCCTTGACCTCCAGTCCTGACAGAGTTCTCTTTGTGTGGTCACATTTGTAACCAAATTATATCTAATGTCAAGGAACTATATTATACAGTGTATTTGTCTTCTGGTTTCTACGCTCAGAGTAACGGGCAAATGGAACCAACCAAGACCTTGACGCAGCACTGATATGTCTCACTCCATCCAACCCACCAACCTGGAGAGGAAATGTTCCCTGTGTTTAGTACAGACGCCACTCCCTGACCTTTGCCACCACAAGCTGTACTTTCTTTATACCCAGCTTGAGATTCTTTTACCATTTCTTTCATCTCAATTCAAGCGTGTGGACTGGCTGGAGGCTGTTTCGGGAGTCTGACTTCAACACAGCAGGAAGATTTGTGAGATGCTTTTTGTGCTTTATGAAGGCCACTCAACATATTGCAGTTCACCACTGAATTGTAAAACCATCATATTAACCAGGTCCAAAGCTTTTTTTTTTTTTAAACCTCTGCTGAGAGCTGAGTTTCAGAGATTTTCTGCTCGTTTCAGTGGTCCTTTTGTGATTAAGTGCATTGATCCCTCTGCTGGTAGACTGAAGCTGCCTCGCTCTATGTGAGTCGGTCACACTTTTCATGTTGCTCAGCCAAAACCAAAATCTTCCTGGCTTCGGGTGCTACTTTCAAACAAATCTCCCCAAGTAACTTTAGCATTTTGTTTTGCAAAATGAATTACTTTCACCTAATTTAAATCCAAGTTAAATTTGTTCAGTGAGGTTTTTCTGTTGGTTTTATTTTCTTTTGGGGGGGTTAATTGATGAGATAAAGAGGAAACGATAACCAGGGCAAAAGAATGATAATGTATGGCATAAAGTGAGAAAGGAAACAAAACATTTTCATGGCTGTTTGAGAATTCAATTATTCATTTATTAATTTATTTAAAGATTTCCTATCTCCATAGTGATCTACCCCCAAAAAAAATATAAATTAGGATGTATTAAAAAAAATGGCATTCACTGCATCAAAGGAATTGATCAATAGAAATGCAATAATAATCATTACAATAATGATTTAATGATCAGAATATTCACATTCATAACAATTCCATATACAACTGCAAAACACTCTTCAACACCACTCTTTCATTAATATCCACAAAATCTCCAAATGTCCTGTCAAAAAACAACAATAAAAGGATTCTTTGGGAGAGGGGTTATGGCTTGTCAGGGGGCTATAAAATGTGTGGTCGGTGGTGTTAAGAGATCCAAGATCAGCAGGAGAATGGGGGAGGCACACCTTAATAAGGACAAAAACAAGCAATGTTAAGTAATGACGGCGTAATCTCATGAAATGCCAGTCTAACCGAAATTTGAGGTTAGGAGGCTCCATGAGAGGCAATATTTGAGGAACGGATTTTCAAGAAATATATATCGGTTGTCGGAATAAATATATAACTCTGAATGACAACCATAGCAAACATACATACCATAGAAAGAAATACTCCAAGAACTCAAACAAGGTAAGCTTTCAAAGAAATGCAGATGGAGGTCTCGGGGGAAAAAAAACAACCCTAGTCTATATATGCACAAACATTGCTTAGTCACCCAAATCTACATAGAAAAGCTTTAAAATTGGTTAGAAAATGAGTGCAAGCATAAGATTATGTGAGTTATGTGTTATATTGTATGAGAGGTTCAAGACCGCAGCTGTACGTGACAGAGCTGAACAGAGGACGCAGCCTCTGCAGGTTCATTCTAAAGCCTCTCCGTGCTCATCGTTTAACGTGACCTAATCGCAAAAAGAGAGAGAAATGTTAGAGGGGAAAAAAATAACTGTACATTCTGCATATACAAACAAACTGTATATACAAATAGCCATAGAATATATACACATTTATTCAATTTACAAAAAGATTGAGTCAGTACACACACGTTAATATGAACACAATCACTCGTTTCAGCAGGACCTCTAACATCACTCTCTCTGCTTTAGGAGCAACGGCAGGGATTTCAGCTGGGTTCAGCGGAGTCCGTCTACAGCTCGAAAGAAGCAGAATTACTGCAGAAAAAGTGGCCACACTGAAACCGAGGCTTCATCCACTGCTCAGTAGAAACTCTAACGACAGATAAGTAAAGTTAATACAAAACAGTTGTGACAGGGTCCTCATCCAGAGACGTTAAATGTGTCCACAAATGGAGAGCTCCATGGCAACTGTTTGGCAAAAAAAAACCCAGCCATCCACTTTTCCCTTTTGGTGGGTTTAAACTAAGAGAAAGAAGGGTCACAGCAACATGCCAACTGCTGGAGGGACAGTAGGTCTGACACAGGATTGTCCTTTTCCTCACTGTTCAGTACTGATCCTCTTCACAAGATTGTCTCTATGTAGAAAAGCTGGTTCCTACAAAACGGTTTATTTAAGAACGTTCAGAATGTGGAATCGTGAATTCATATGAAGAATTCATATGAAGAAATAAATACACCGTTGCCCCTAAAGTTGTAATATCTGTTTTATTTGGACGCTTTCCTCATTGTATTCCCATTCACGCAGGTTGTTACTCACCTTTTACCGATCGATCAATAAAGTTTTGAGATTAACACGTTGTCTAGAAAGAATAAATCCCATTGTCACCTTCATTGCACGAGAAGAGGTAAAAAATACTAGATTCCAACTTTATGGGCAACAGTCTATGTGGGCGGGAAGATTGCTGATGAGGAGTTTCTTTCTGGATATTATTGTACAATCAGGAATATCATAGAAATATAACATTCTGTCCAGCAAGAGAGAGTTTTTAAATTAGTTTCCCTTGTTGGTTCAGGCTGTGCATATTTAGGTTTTAAACTCAGAGTCTGAAAGAAACAGATGAGCTAAATTATAAATGGAAAGAAGGTTTTGTGTGTCGAACCTGGAGTAAACTGGTTATAATGTGGTTCTAGATAAACCAATACTAAATCCAACAGCAATAAATAAGGCTAAAAAACAAAAAATATTTTAAAGTAAATTAGCTTCGATTGAAATCTTAAGAGTAGTCAAGCACCATTGATATACAGTTCAAAAACCATATCTTCTCCCCTCTCTCTAATTTCCATTGTCCTTGGCCTTTGAGTTTCTCCACTCTGTTGACTGATCAGGCTGCATAGCTGTTCTTTGCATGCTCAGCAGGCTAGCAAAAGCCATTGTGTCCTGCCTACCTTTTATAAATGTGGATGTCTATCCAAGCGAATCAAGAGAAAAGTATCCCCCGTTAAATCAGAGAGAGAGTTTAAAAACTTCCAACAATTCCTTACACGGTCCACTAGGATTCTGCACCATCCTTTAGCCCAAAGAGAAATGGTACCAGTGCCCTGTGTTTTCCAAGAGAATGGGACTAAAGCCCCAAGCTTTCCCTTGTTAGCCAATTGCATCATGAGAGAGACCCCTGGACATTTGGCCATGCCACCCAATGGACTGTCGATGGCGCATTAGCCAATTAGGTTCCACATTGTCCTCCATGAAGCTTTGAGAGTGGCTACGTGGGGAGGAAGAGAAAAAAAGGAGACAGAGAGAGAAGAAACAAGGAAGGTTGTTTGATCAGGTGCTAATGAAGCATGGTTACAGTCTCTGAATGGTGGCAGTCTTTTCAAAGTTGGACTTTTTCCTGTCTGGATCACTTCCTGCTTGTTTACCTGAGTCACTGAGGTATTTTCAAAGCCTTTCCTCTACCACAAATCAGCTTTATGATGATTGGTGTTCAATCACAGATCATCTCACTCCCAATGTTCAAAGCTCGAATTCTAAACGCTTCAAAAAATGGTAATTTCACAAAGGAAAAAGGAACCCGAAGCTGCACGATAGCAGACAATTTTCTTCACTGTTGGCGGTTTAACAGTTGAAATATTTATTGACTAGAATCTCTTATTCATTGCCTAAAAAAGACTGTCCGTGTTGACTTTGGTACAGCAAAGTAAGTGAGAAGTTCCCTTTTAAGAGAAGGTGGAGGACAGGAGTCATGTGACACTCTTCAACCACTCGTGGTTCAACCTGTTTAAATAGACTGAGTTGTTGGAAAGTGACACTAGTGCACATGTGAAGCTACAGAGACAAAAGACACATCCAGACAAACCTTCCAAGAGACACAGAACAAAACAATGTGGAGATTTTAGCAACATTTTTAGCATTAGACACATGAAAAAGGGAAGAAATTTGAGAACACATTTGAAATCCTTTCTTACGCTGTTAGCAACCATGATTGCTATTCTTCTGGTTTCAATACATTTTAAGAAAGAATGGGGGGTAGAAGTGTTTATAAATTCCAAATAAACCTTTTTTCAAATTAACTTTCAAAGGGAATTTTGTCAAATCTATAAGATGTAAGTGATTAAAAAGATATATTTTCTTATAAATATTAGGTAATGATATTAGTTATATTCTCACATTTAAAATGTACAGAACATGTTCCTCAAACTAAATGATTGATGACATAATTGTGGGGAACTTTGCTGATGTGTACCGAATAATAGCGACGGAATAGACAAACAATGTGTACATATACAGTGGGGGGAAAACGATATAAATTAACCAATAACTTCAATGATGACAGTTCTTCCACTTTTGCTTTTTTTTCTTAAATTTCTAATCCATTAGAGTAAATGCTGAAATTCCTACAATAGTGTCCTAACCCACTCGTGACTGATTAAATTTAAGCCAGGGAGGTGCTTAATAAGACCAGAGATTGGAGGAGGTGCTACAGATACGTAAGGAAACAAATGTTAGACATGAGAACAGAGAAAGAATACAGAGACACATAACAAGACAGAGACACTAAAATATACTGGAGGGGAAAAAAGACACAAACAGAATCACAGGGGAGGAAACAGACAGCGAGTCAACTGTGAAAAGGGCGGCACTATGGCAGACGCAGACATTCCACTTGAAAAATGGCACCATATGTTTGTGTTTAGCACCAGTTCATCACATTGGTTCTGAGATTGAGAAGAGAAAAACTGCACAAGCTCGGCCCAAATAAGGGACGTCTTCAACGCATCCACCAATTGTCCCTTGAAAATCTCTGCTTCCAACAACGCAGCAAAGCTAACATAAAAACCTCATCTGGTGCATCGCATCTCTAATGGAAAATGCTCAAAGGCACTAAGACAGCCAGACTCATCAGCACATCAGTTCGGCTCAGTCTGGCCCGTTCCAGATATATGATGCACCTACATCCAGTGTTGACTGGAGGCCACTGTGTAGCACTTGCTAATGGCTATTATGCACTTGTTGAGGTGAAAGACATTCAACAGTTGCCTTAAGGTCATTTGTCATGAAGTTATGGAAAGGCCAGCATGCAGATGTTCACAGATATCAAAATGCTTTATTGTTATCTTGTCCTGCAAGACTGATCTGTGTCAATAGAAAAGCCCTTAGTGTTGTGTCGCTGTGTGATTTTCTTCTCTCTCTTGTCCCATGGATTAAAAAAATCTACAGAAAACTCTTTTCAGGGAACTGCCTTGCTAAGTCTCTCTCTGATTTGTCTCATTGCTGTGTTTCTCCTACTCCCTTCTCGCTATGTCAATGCTGCTGTGTGGACTGCTGCTGTCGCAGTGGCTTCAGATGCCTGAAAAGATGTTTTCTTGCCACGGAGCTCTCCATTCTGACTAGCATGATGAGAGGGAGGCTCTACAGTTTGTGATGAGGAAGACACTCTGAGGCCTTGATCAGTGGTTATCTCTCCTCCAGCGCCTCCCCCTTCACCTTCAGTTTTCACACTGGGGTCTGCTGAACCCAGGGAGGAAAGCTGGTCCTCCTAGCAAGATAGAGAGAGGGGAAGGAGAAGAGGAGTGGGAGCAGGAAGAGGTGGTCGCAGGAGAGAGGCCATTCAATGAGTGATGGGAGAAGTGTGAGGATTTGTAAAGGAGGTGTCCAAACACGGTACAAATAATAATAGTAATAATAAGAAGAAGAATATACATAAGAAGAAAAAGAACGATAAAAATTATCGTTATGATCGTCAGTGTCAATATGTGAGAGTGTCAGAAGATGCAGGTGTGAAATGAGGAAATACCCAGAGGAGGGTTTCATTGGGAGAAAAATGGAAAACATCATAGACAAATGAAAAAAAAAACCCAGTTGGAATGAATATATGTTAAAGCGGTGCAGGGAGGAATTGGAAGACAAAGGACAGGAAATTAGGGATCGGAAGAATCACACGGGAAGAAAAAGATTAGACAGAGAGAGGAGAAAGAAAAAGAGCCAAATGAGTCGAGAAAGTTGATGCCGTATACCAATCAGTACCAGTAGAAATGGGAGTGTGGGAGCTGGGAAGCAGGAAAACGAGATGAGTGAGAGCTCAAACATTCAAAGCCAAAGGATCCTGACCGCTCAGGGGATGTAGAAAGAGGCGTTTGCGGAGTGACAGACAGCAAAAATCAGTCAAATGAGTCATTTATTCACCAGACCCAAGCTTGAGCTTCTGCGTGTGTCGCTAAAAGGAAATCAAAGACTTCACAAAATGGCTTCCGAAAATATCTAAACATTGTTGTCTGTTATTAGGAACATGCAAAAAAAAAAGTAACAAAGAGCTGGGAAGGAAAATCTAAAGAGCATCATCTGTCAACGTCCCCAATCAGAGGCTCATAATGATCAGAGCTTTGGTACTCTTGTTTACATTATTACAGAATATAAACAGCAACGTAAAGCTGGTTTCAGAACTACTGCACAGTCTGGAGGTGTGTGTGGACGCCTCCCCTCCTTCAACCATCGGACGGCTGAAACCAAGACCAAAAACCAAACTAGACTTGGTTTAATTTGGAAAAACGTAACAATTTAACCACTTGTTCTGTATGCTTTGGTTTGAGGTTTTGAATAGTCTAAAGTGACGCGTGTGGCAAAGACAAGAGGTCCAAGATTCTGCATCCAGTAGAGGAAATGACAAATTATCACTGGATAACAAATGCACTGGTTTATCCTTTGTGGTTAAAGATATTTCCATTTCATGTAAGAAGTGAAAATAGCAAGAACAAATACAATTAGCAGGCATTTCTCTTCTCAATCAGAACCAAAAGAATGAAAACTTTTTGGACTGCTACGTGGTGCGGAATCAACTATGTTTACGAACACTGACAGTAAAATGACTAGCACGCCTTTCGGTATTTTTAGACATGAGCAACAGTGGTTCAGTATCCATAGGTGACACTAAGTGTGGCTGTTTGCTACCACCCTTTTTACACTTACCAGACTTGCTGTGTTTCTGGGCTCTGTTGTGGAGCTACTTCACACATTAAAGTAAAGTTTGACAACTTGACAATTACTGACACTAGTGAAAATTGTACTCTGGACAGAAAACACAAATAATGAAGTGGAGAAGTAGAAAGCGTGTCATACATCCTTACCCATCTCCTCCAATCTCTTTGGAATAACTTATTCTAATTTCACATTTCAAATAAAAGCCTGCAGGTGGTTCGATTTAAGAAAAATACGTAAGCAAGGTGCTAACTTAGATAACGTCATCTGACGGCCAAAACCTGCTCTTACTTTAACTACTTCCTCACTATTCAGCTAAAAGAGTACATTTGGGTGCCAAGCATATATGTACAGACACACAAATCAGAAAACAGCACTAAAACACACAACACGTGCTCATTAATGGGTGTTTATCGAGGTAAGAAGGATTGGATCAGGTCAGATACGGAGATTTCCCATATTTCCTGCCGTTTTGTTATGAGGACATGCCAACTGGGATAAAGAACTTGATGGAGATGTGAGAACACGGGTGTAGGAAAGCACAATGGCTAAAAATGTGAGTCAAGACAACAGAAAAACAAAAGAAAATTGTGCATTTAAAATGGATTTAAAGGAAGCTTTTATTTGACTCCTCCCATTGTTGCAAAAGAGAGGAAATGTGTCATTTGGCGAACATGAACGCTGTACATTTTATGTATTATGTCTAAGCGCAACCCTCAACTGTCTGCACTTGTTTAAACAAAAACTGTGAGCCTTCTCCGACTTCTTTGCATCTGAAATTTATAGTGGATGCAAAGAGTTCAATTGAAGAAAACTTGAGGTTATGAACATGCAAAAAAAGGCCTGCGGGTACGAAACGAAGAATTGTTCAGCTTCACGCTACTGCAGATTTTGAATTGTCTCCTTTCCCGAGAAAATGGTTGAGACAGATTGGGTTGTTTTAATAGGTATCCTATTTTAGGATGCAGGTCGGCATGTAGGGATCATAACAAAACACAGCTGTTGGAAACTTGTGACTCCTACACACGGACTGTTCTAGGTCACCCCCGAACTAGGACTAATATACCGTAATAGAATAAATCTGAAATATACTGTATATATGCAGAGCAGGATAACTGAATTAGTTTTTCTGTATATTTATTAAATGATTTGCTTATTGTTCTTTTATGGTCTTTTATTTCTGTTTCCATGAGACAAATTCTGCAGGAGTTGCTGCAGTTTTAGTTCACAATTTTTTTCTTGTCGTGAAACTTTCGACACTTTTAGCTGCAAAAGAAAAGTCCAAAATAGAGGCCTCTCTTGAAATAGAAGATTCTATTTACTGGATTTATGTCAGCTGATTGGGTCATGATGAACCTTTTAGCCTTCTGTTATCAATCAAAGCTAACGTGACAGGTGGGCCTGTCAGGATGTGGACCTCACAGAGCATGTGGACAGGGATATACATAGAAAATAGATGTTGAAATGAAGCAGTAGGTTATGGAGAGAGAGTGAGAGTTTGCCGGTTTGCTTATTACCTGGATACTCGGGGTGGGACAGGGGCAAGACGGGGCTGCACTAGGATGGACTGACGCCTCCCCTAAGAGAAATCACCGTATCTCATAAACAAAGGAGGAAAAGAGAGGAGAGAAGGGTTGAAAAGATTGGGGAAGGGGGGGGGGAGAAGGTCGGCAAAAGGGAAATGGTGCAAAGGCTGGTGGGCACTGGAGAATGCTGATGGGGCAGTGAGGGTTAGGGGGAACAGCCACACCAAGTAACACATTCACATACATACATACATACATACATACATACATACATACATACATACATACATACATACATACATACATACAGTACAAACATACAGTATGTTCAGTATGACGCAGCAGCCTGAAAGCATCACCACAGCCATGCAATGAATTATTCACAGAAAGCATACTGCAGTCAAAGTTGGGCAAAGACAGGCTAGGTTAATACCTAAAGGAGCTTTTAATAGACAATTTCTGAAAGGAAATAAGTGATCCAAACCTTCCGGGCCCTGCGTAGAAAAGCAACTGCTCCCCACTGTAAAAATCATAAAGCCACGGTGGCTGACCGCTTTTTACAGAAACCGATTATCTTAAGATCTGTTGAAGGACGAAATCGCTTAACCAGAAAGATCTCCAAAGACAGCAGATCACGCTGTGGTGTGAGGAGAGTCAGGAAAAGATGAGAAGCTGACTTGTCCCTCAAAGCCATTCCGCGGCCTTTTGGACTGCAGCGAACCATGCTGGGAATCATGAATCACTGATCAGTCCCAGCAGTTGCCCCCCCCCCCCGCCTCAGTATTGCCATTATTTAATTTTTTGTGTTATCTGTTGTGACTGTGCTGCCTGAGTCATTGTGAATTTGTTTGTTTTCAATCTTTTCTTGCTTCTGTGCTTTGAGGGCTTTGCTCCACCCCGTCCCGCTCGGATGGTTTGTGCAGCTTTGCCTCACTCGGGGTCACTCGGTACTGACTCACTTTGCTGAGGTTCAGCAGATCATCACCCCGAGTCTGTAACTGTGCAGAGTCGGCAGCCTCTCGGTCTGAAATGTGGATACGGCAGTATGATATTTGGTTTAGTCACTTCACTTTTGTTTTTTTGCACTGTAATGTGTAAATTTGAGTTGTGTAGATGAGTTTCTCTGCCGTCTTAAGTTTATTTTGTTGGTGGTGGCTGAAAAGCCAATTTAACTGGAGGGACTTAACTTTTTTCTTTGATGGGTAGTTTGGCTGTAGAGGCATTTTTTGTCACAGTGTTTTGACTATTATTTAAATAAGAGCTTAAGAGCTGCATTATATCCCCACTTCAACTTCCTTCCTTTGTGTCTAAAACATGTATTAACAAAAAACTATCATTTTCTGTTAACCAACATTTTTTTGGTGCTCGCCGAGCAGTTGTTTGTTGAACGTCAATTCATCACAACCAGAAAACAGAAAAAACACAAAGATTTCTGCACAAAGAGTTGCTAAATGGTGTTCAGATGATGTAAAATAAAAATGTAAGATTTAAGAAAACTGTAACTGATGATATTAAGTTATCAAGTTTTATAACTTTTATATTCATGTACAGTTAAACTGGATCTGTGGAATATGGAGAGATTATGGACATACACCTGAGGCACGAGAAACGATGCTCTACAGGTTCAGGAGGATACAAAGGACAGATGTTTCCAGGTTCAATTGTATTTGTGGTCCCTGGAATTTTGTGTTAAAGTGCTTCTTATATGCTTTTCCTGTTTTTTGTCCTGAACTGGGGATATATGCATTAAATGGCAACAATGCAAACATATTGAAATAGAATTCACATGCAGGTGTAATTTATATATTACTATATTTCCTGGGAAATATATTTTAGTTACTATTAGTTTCCTGCAGTGATTTTTAACTAGAAGATTTTGATGATTTGCACTATCAGGACTCAATTCAGGCACCTTATAAACTATTTTATAATATTGTGGTTTCATTGCCAGTCTAGTGGAAAAGAAGTCCAAAATAAGAAACTACATTTTTCTTACGGATCTGAAAGAAACTACAATGCTAAAGTGTTTAAATATGTATACACAGTGCAATTGAGAGTTCCCAGACTCTTTTAGCTTTTAAACATTTTGTGACTTTAGGTTCAGACTTTAGGTTTTTTTCCTCATTATTCTACACTCAATATCCAAGAATGAAAAAGTGAAAAGTATTTAAAATTCTTTGGGGGCAAATTTATTCAAAGGAAAAGTTAAATTTTGTATTGACAAAAGTGGTTATTTTCAGATTTGTCTGTGTTTTGTCCTCCCTACAGCTGTAATTACCCTCATGTATCTCTTCACAATATCTAAGATGCTCCTTCACTATGACTGTAGTCCATCTGCGGCAAATTTAAATTACCGTGCATGTCTTAGAAAGACACACTCACCAATACTAGTTCTGCCAAGATCTCAGATGGGAAAACGTTTCTGGGCCCCACAATCTGGCCATGATGGATCCAGCAAAGGAAGAGGTTTTTGCCCATGCGCTGGCTGTCCAGGAGAGGAGCCTTACTGAGTGGGAGTGGACATTTTCCAGCCTGGGCCCTGGATTTCAGTCGTGGTCTGAGCAGTGCAGGCTGCCCCCCGCCCCCCCCCCCCCCCCCCCCCCCAGTTGCAAAATGTGCTGCTCCTTTTCGACTCTTTGCTTATTACCTTTGGAATTATGGCCTCTTACTTTCACTCCAGAGCGCTTAAAGGTAGCATTTATTGGCGTTGATCTCACAGGGCAAGCTATAGAATGGGCTACTGTGGCCTCATGTTCCACATTTAAACTGGCGAGAGTCAGTGGAATCAACATTTTTTTCTTGAGTCTCTCTGAGGGGATTAAGGATAGGCTCACCCAGGTTGATGTCCCTACATGCTTTGAAGTTCCTGTGGAACTTGCTGTAAACATGGACAAATGGCTACAAGTGTTGGTCTTGGGGTTCTGGGTTGTGTCTGTCTTTGTCCTGCAGAGGGTGGTGTGGAGCACAAATGGTGGTAGCTGGCACTGCAGGCAGGCGCACCTGTAGGCAATTTACATCTTGCTGCCTATTTAAGCAGGTTGTGCCTGCCTGTCAGTGCCAGGGTGTCTGTTCAGCTTCCTCGTCGTGTGCTGGGTGTTTGTTCAGGTTTCCTTGTCGCGTGTTGGTGAATTTTGGCTTCCCTCATCGTGTGTTGGTGTTATGCATTTCCTGGAGGGCTGCTCCTGTTCCCTGTTTCCTGGAGGGCCGGCTCCTGTTCCCTGGAGGGCTGCGTCTGTTCCCGAGTTTCTCTGAGTTACATGACTTGTCCAGGCTTCCTAAGTTTTACCTAGGCCTAAATGAGATTTCCAATAAGACCTGAGCAATGTCCTTGCCACCACATCACCCATAGGACTGTTCCACAGAGCTCTTTTGTGGTATACCACCATCCACAGGTCAAGCAGAGAAGAGGAAGAGGACGGATTTCTCCTTGTGGAAATGGTCTTGGCTCTCTGGCCCTGTATTCTCTAGTGCAGACTTAAGAACATCACGGTGAAGAACTGGTGCCTCTTATCACTTATCTCATTTGCCTTTGAGCTTCTATAAGAGCTCTGTATCTCTACCAAGCATACCCTTTGCAAAGGTCTCTTGAAAATTTCCGGCTGATCTATATAGAACTCTACTGATCCCACATTCCCAATAGTCAATGGATTTTTTCACGGGTAATTCGGTCATCCTCACTGTGGTCGACTGCCTTTTAAAGATGTCTCATTTGCTTTGCCTATGATGCCCCCACCAAGGAGATGGCAGAGAAAGTCCGGTTTCATTATTTTGGCTCTGTGGTCTTCCTCCAGCCTGGGGCTTCCAGTTCACCTCTCAGTTCTGTTAGGACTTCTGCAAACTGCTCAGTGCATCAACCAGTGTCTCCTCTGGCTTTTAAAACTAATGGCCATATGCAGAGGTACAAGCAAGAGATGGAAATATCCCTCTCTAAACCCATCAAGTTGGGCTCGGCAGCTCCTGTGAGCATTCCCACAACTCCCTCCCTGTGTCTTCCCTAGTCATGTCCCCATCCTATCTATGGGTACCAAACCCCCACTCTTCTGGACCTAGAGAATGAGGTCTCTCTTCCTTTGACACATGGCCTGGGTAGCCGATATCACCTCACTTGGAGGAATGCTTGGGCAGCTCACCTCGACACAAGCACTGAGTGCCAGAGGTCTGCCAAATATCATCACACCCCTGAATACTTGCTATCATGTGGGCCAGAAGGTCTGGTTTTCCACACTTGGTTTCTGCTGCAATCTCTGATTTCTTGGCCCCTTCCTGATCTCCAGGATCATCAAACCAGTTCCGCCTTAGCTTCCTCGGACCATGAGTGTTCATCCCACTTTCCAAGTTTCCAGCATCACACTCACCAAAAACAGCTGATTGATACCTCCCTCCAACCCACCTCCACTACCCAGGTTCCTTTATGAAGACACAGATTAGAGATTTTCATTGACTCAATCTGGACATCAAAAAATGTCCATTGAGGAGGATGGGTATTGCCATATCTTGTGTGATTCCTGTTTTATTTTAGCAGTTTAGGTTTCTGGTTGTGTGTCTTTAGTTTTACCTTTGTTTAAGTAGTTTAAGACTTTTACATGTGTCTCATTACCTTCCCAACTGGGCATAATGGGCCTGTTCAATCATGCTGTATTTAGCTTCTGTGGCAGATTGTCTTGATTACTCATGTCTGCAACCTCTCTCATGTGTTTATTCCTTGTTGGTCTCTCATGTATGATGGTGTTTGGTAACTTTCAACCTCTCCTATTGCCTCCATCTGCTTTTAAGAGTTTGTTTCCTTGATTTTGATACCTTGTCTTTGGTTTACACTTGTATCCAAGCTCCTGCCCCTTTTTACAGATTCTCTGATCAAACCAAGATTGAACCTTTTGTCCTTTGCATCATATTTAGAGAATCCCAGGCACAGCTCATCACCTGACCAAGACCATCCTGATGGTGAAGCCTGATCAAGACAGCATCATGTTGTGCGAGAACTTTCAATGGTAGGCACAGATAATTTACTAAAAACCTAACACAAGCAAACTTAGGGCAACAAACGAGTCAAAGGTTCACATTCTAGAGCAGGACTCAAAGCACACAGCCAAGACAACGCAGGAGTGGCTTAGAGACAACTCTCTAAATGTCCCCAACCCTGACCTGAACTCCATCCAACATCTTGTATTTTTATGTAGTATTCTTTCAACTCTGGCATTTATTCTTCTGAGCGAAGGATGAATTTTGGTACATGGAAACATGTCTCATATTGTGCATATGACACTTTGAAACTTGAATTCAGGTCATAGTAGTTCTTTCAGGTCTAGCATCAACACAACTGAACCCAAAGACATTTTAACTCATATCTCACCAATCTAAACCTAAAGTGTCTTATGTAGTCCTGTTGACTCTCTGCTAGAGCTCAAAGAACCATGAAGAGTATGTTTCCAACAGAATGTTTTTTTTGTTTTTTAACAGCAAATGGGTCAAGTGAGCAAACTAGGTAGTAGATAATCACCATCATAGGGTATTGAGGGGAACAGAAACACAGATACTGGTCAGGTGCAGTCAGACCACACAGACACAAAATCAAAGCAGGGAGGGAGCGAAGAGAGGCAATGGGAGCAGCACAGGCATCAGACAAGAAAAGCGGCAGAAGGCTCACAGACCTGATCAGGGAAAATCCTGGGTTTGGGCTCCACTATGGGTCCTCCCCTTAACTCATCCTCCACGGCTACGAGTCTTGGAAGCAGAGAGATAGAGAAAGAGAGAAAAAGGGGGAGCAGAAAGTAAGGGAGTATTGTGAATCCATGATGATCAACAAACAGTCAAACAGATCTGTCTCTGCAGCACACTGACAGCTGGTTACTTGTACAGCTGCTAGAACATGATGATCAGATCAATATTTCTTGACTGTGGCATTTTATTCTGATTGTATTGATTTCAGGTATAGTTTCTGATCTCATCTTATAATATAAGGCCTAACTGAGGTGCTGGGTGACTGTTTTTTAAGACTGTTACTGTTGGTGGTTTTCATTAGATGCGTGATTATCCACCAGCCGGGGAAGGGGTTTGGTCCATACAGGGTCAGTTAAGGACAGCATACATGCAAGGTCATCATGCATTTATACAGGTAACACACGTAGACTGAATAGTCAAATAAATGCCAGAGGGAAAACAGTGTGATTACAACTTTCTGAAGATGACTGCACTGATTTTGTTGGACCCACTAATTTCCTGTTACACACAAAGAACAACATAAAAGCAAAACCAAAAAAAACCCAAACAGGCTTGCAATTTATTTTTTGAAGAATAAGATCAGATTATAAAGGTGCAAAAAGAAGCAACGGATACGTCTGTCACATTTTTTCAGCTGGGTAATATGACCAGAAGGATTTCAATACATTCACATTATTTTATTCAGGAAACAGAAACAAGAATCCGACAAAAAGAAAGTAATATCTGGACATTTTATTCCATAAAGAGTGTACAGATGGTTGTTGGCTTACAAAACAAGTGATGAAGAATTAACACAATTATAAGTATTTGTCCAAAGAAACAGTTGAACAGAGGAATATACAGCAAAAACAGTTTGATGTGATTTGAAGACGGCGGTAATGGTGATTAATGTGTGATGTTACAAAAAGTCCATTGTTTTCTGTTAAAATTCAGTTGTGCTTCAAGTATGTGTGCTTTTGAGATCAAGTTATGCAGGTAGTTAAAATAATGCATGTATCCACCGACACGAGGCCGCGATTTTGCTACAGATAAATAATCTGACAAAGTCAGTGGAGCAGAAAAACACACCTGGATTAAACAACCGCTGCAGTTGTTTCATTTGCCAACACCAGCGCTGTATTCCTGATGTGAAACTCACCTTTCAGCAGTTCGCTGGTGGTATTGGGGGCACAGCGCCACATCCACATGGTACAAAGATGATTTTATAGTATTATGAATTATTTGCAACTACATTGTCTGCCATCACTGTGCGCCGTGCCAGTCAACATCTCTGATGTTTCTGTGATCAAATAATGCAGTGAAGATTGATTTTTTTTTTTAAATGAGCAGATATGAATGATGAAAAATGAAGAAACAACTATAAATATAAATATTAGCGTTGTAACGTTATGCGAGTCCAACCTGCTAAAATGACCTCTTGACCTCTCCTGAGTAATGTGCTGAATGTTGTTCTGGGTCCAATTACAGCAATGGTTAGAGTAAAAAACTGTCAGTGGAAAAGGTTCAACTGGAATCCCCGTAAGAATTACCCACTTAACACTTGTGTGGTGTTCGGGTCTGTGGGACCCGTTTTCACTTTTTATTAAAAGAAAAATGATAAAATTAATTAATTTTATCACCACACAAGGGTTAAGCGCTATTGTAAAGCAAAATCCACTGAAAAGTTTTGCTGAAACTCTTGCGAAAAAGCGTTGTTATTGCAGACAGGAAGAAGTCAGGATTACCGGGAGAGGCGTGGTGGTCACAGGTGTACAGGAGATGTATCCACATCTGACACTCAAATATAATCTAGGTCTCAGAAGCGAAAAGGAAAATAACAAATAAGAATTATTTTGTAACTGCTTAAGTACTGACTAGTCACCAGACATCACCAATGATGGGCCGTCTGTCGAAAATCATAGATATGCACAGCAAAATTATACAGATAGAATAACTCTTTCACACTCAAAGAAATAAGAAAATCAATAATATGAAGTAAACTCTTTCAATAAGATGTAAATAGTCCACAAATAATATACAAAAAAGCCAAAAACAAGTTGAGAATTTAGAAACACCCTTTGCAGACCACATGTCATATGTGTCATGTTTTCTCTGTGCCATTTTGCACTTTTACAGTCTTATTTAGACACTTTATATATATATCTTAGTTTCTGTATACAGTACATCTATTTCTGCCCGTCTTTAGCTTATCTATCTATAAGAGCAGCTATTGCAAGTCTGAAATAATTCTGTACAGATATACTATGAATTATAATTTGAAATAGATTATTACTACATCAGGGATAAGATTTTATATTTTACACAGCAAGCGCACTGTTACGAATAATGCTCGGATACAGCATACAGTCAGGAGAAGTATATTTTATCTCTATTTAATCAACAGGAAAGCAAAATACTGTATTTCATGCTGACTAATGGGCCCACTTCCCTGAAAGAAAATAAATCAATACAAGTGCTACAGGTGAGGTGGATTATAACCTAAAACTCAATATCTGGCTTTGGTGTAAATGGGTTAGATGAGAAGAAAACATGTTTGCTGAGCTAAAGGGAGCCTGTGAATGTGTTCTGGTCCCACAGTTAAAACGTTAACGGCCTGCAGAGCATTTGGGCTTCTCTGAAAGCAAAACCTCTGTTATTTCGACAGTTTTTCAAGCCTTCACAGGATCCGTGATTCCTGGATTACTCCTTGGTGCAGAACCTGAGCTTGGAGTGGATGACTGCCGTGTGCCTCTATGTGAACAGAAGATTAAAACCGGTTTAAATGACCAATCTGGAGCACATTCGGTCCAGTGAAATGAGACTCCTCACTCCTCCTCATCCATATTTTCTGCAAGCCTCTGCTCAAATGCATTACACTTCAGATGTGTTAAGGCAGTGCTGCAGCCTCTCAGTGTGTTTAATGTGGCTCAGTTGTGTAAAACTGCATTGGAAGCATCCAGATATGCTACTCAAACACTTGTGTGGTCAGGTGACCACGTTAGCACTGTACACTCGAGTGCGGCAGATTCATTTTCTTCTACCGCAGTTGAGCACTATTGAGGGCTTGGTTTCGGTGCTCTGCGTGGCTGTTTTCTTTATGTCTCTGTGGAGGAATATTCATCATCGCTCGCCTCCCTCCTCTTCATGTTTCACCACAACCACGTGTGGATGCAGAAGAGGGTGAATTCAGTCCCCATGTTCACTCAGTAAATTGACACATTGTTATTTTGAAATAGATGAGCTCATTTTTCTTCAAGGTCCAAAACCTGTTCTTGTTTTTAAAGAAGTGCTCACATTTCTGGAATGTTCCTTTAAAATCTCAATTTAAGAAAAGGATTCATCTGAAAGATTCCTGAGATCCAGATAATAACTCTGCTTAAAAAATGGATGATGGAAACTGCAACAGTTAGTGTGAAGAGGTGACTTTACTGTATATACAAGGTTAGGCCGTTAAAGATGTGTTCCCAAAAAAGTCGAGCAGGACTGTCTCTGTCTTCATTCCACGTCTTCTTTCCTGGAGTGGATTAGAAGTGGCAAGTCACAGAGATCCACCCTTGCAATTGCACCACAGATTATTATAAGACGTAAACAGTTAAAAAAAAAAAAAGCAAAAAAAAAAACCACCTACTTTTTAAACCTTCACTATATCCGCGCATCACAGATAGTTTTCAGTGTTTTCACACTCAAAACTTTTGTGGTCAATCAACATCTACAGACTCAAAGATTAAAATGTTACTCTCTTCAATAGCAAATCCTGTTGTGAAGTACTGTAAACTGCAGAGTTACCACAAGAGATCAGAACACTCCTTTGTCCTTTGTAATTCAGAATAAACGCTCTCCTTCGTCACATGATCTCTGTGATTATCAAAGAGCCGGTCTGTCCCTTCATAGTCTCCTATTTCATTTGACGCTCATAACATGTCTTCAACTTTGGTTTGGATAGCTCTCTGCGGGTCACTCAGAGTTAAACGACTTAATAAAATGGCCACCTGCCCTCCAGTGTTGTTTGGAAGGCAACAACCCAAAAAATGTGGACTGGGTCACATTAGAGAGGATCCACACAATCTTAACTCAATAAGTCAGTGCCTCTTGCAATGCTCCACATACAGAGAACGCCCTCCATCCCGACGGTAGCTTCTATTTACCTGTTAATGATTCCTTTAATTTGGGAGTCTTTCTCCACCTGCTGCTGCCGTAGCCGTCTCTCACTGTCATCAAGGCGATTCTGGTACTGTAGAAGGATCTTGTTGGTCTGCTGCTCCTGCACGAGGAGCCGCCGCTCGTACTCCTCCAGCTTTTTATGGGACATTAGAAGCCGGTCCTTCAGAGCTTTGATCTCCTCCTCGTACTCCCGTACCTGAGGCGCAGAGATTAGTGACACTGATCACAGATACGCTTGTGCTCATCTCAGGGGTCAATGAAGAATCTCAATCCTCCTTCAGAGTGTGTCGCTGCAGATAAGGAACCTGCTACATTGTGGAGAATGTGAATTGGCATTGCTTTGATTTTTGATTGATGTTATGATGGCAGTTACACCTACCCTGTCCATGCGTGACTCATCCATACTCTTGGAATACTCCTTCAGTTTGAACTCTTCACGGTCAATCCGAGAGCTTTCGATGTCAGCAGACAGATGAGGCATGTTGGAAACCCAGGCTACCGTTCGCTCATTAACCGGGGTTGGCGGATTTAATGTAGATGGAGACTGGGAGCCCTGGGGAGAGAAGCACAGCACTCAAAATGATCATGAGTAGATCCCCATCAGTCTCATAGCAAGGGATTCTCTGCACATTCTCTGCAAGTGATTCTATGCTAACAGCTGTGTTGTTGAACGGTCACACTGACTGTAAACTACAGTCAAAAAAGATGCTACTTGATGCATGTGCAAGCTGTTGCTCTAATGTTACAGCTGACGGGGAGGAGACAGGGGAGAAGGCAAATAGCTAAGAAAAAGGAAAAAAGAGCAAGAACTCATTGGCCCACTCAATGGCTACAAGGCTACAAAGAATGGCTACAAAGAAAGAACTATTAAGAAAGAACTATCAAGTGCATACAGAGATTTCATTTTAGTGAAGCACTCTGAGTTTTAAGTAGCAGGGAAAAGTGAAACAATTGGGGATGTTTTTGCATGATGAATAAACATGATTAATCCTCACTTACTCCGTGATTACTCGAAAGAAAAAAAGTTTCTGGGATTAGTAAGAGAATGACAGCAATTTATAGGGTGCATTAAGAGCACAGCTTAGTGGTCTGTATTGGTTTTCTGTGTCTAGACATCGCTGAGAGTTACATTTTGTGAATTTTCATTGCCCACTGTAAATACAAGAGGCCAGAGCGTATCAGAATTGGCCGTATTCTGAACGTAGACGTTACCTGTTTGCTCATGGTGGGTTTGAGCAGGTGTTGCTGAGATGGCGGCTGCTGCTGCGGTGACTGTTGAGCGTTCTGACTCATGGTTCCCTGTGGACTCTGGCTTTCCCTGATAGAGCTCTGCTGATGGGGCAGGCCCGGAGCCACGCTGTCTTTAACAGACAGCTGCCGGCCCCCATGCTGCCTGCCTACGTAGCTCGACTCTGGTGACTGGAGGAGGTTGCCGCTCTGAGGTCGTGTCTTTGCCGGAGCAGCTGGTGCAACAGCAGCGCTGACAGATAGCTGGTGGGAGGTCTGGGACTTAACGCGGTGGGAGGAAGGTGGAGCAACAGAGCTTTGACGCATAGGTTGGACTGTGGAGGGGGGCGTGGCGGCAAGGGAGGACTGGGAGGTTCCTGTCTGGGAGGTCATGTTGATCATTTGCTGTTGTTGAAGGTTATCCTTTGGAAACGAACCAAAAAAACAAGCCGAGTGTTACAAATGACTGAAGTCACTAGAATCGGCGTAAGAACATTAATGTTCCAGGATGATGCTTTTTATGTACCTGCACTTGCATTGACATTTGCCTGCGTCCATAATCCACCCTGCTGTAGTCGTCGCTGTAGCTGTGTGAGTGGATGATACTGGGCTGGCCCAGATGGCCATCCCTTGTCCTCAGAGTGGATAGGTCCTCACTGCGAGAGAAGCCCCCGTGGGCAAACTGTGGGGTGTAGGCCTGGTGAGAGGACTGATGGTCTGGGGCCAGGAGCAGGGGTGCTGGGGGTTGTGCTCGACTGTGCTGGTGATGAAGCTGTTGCTGTTGAGGCCCATCATCGGTAGCCAGATGAAAGAGGGGATTCTGGAAGGAAAGTGGGTAGCGCATGGCGGCGGCCTGCTGTTGCTGTTGCTGGGACAGTGAGTCAGTGGTGGTGCCCAACTGGCTCAGACGAAGGCGACCAGACATGCTGGAGCCACCAGAGCCAGCTGACAACCTCCCACCGGACCGCAGCTGGCTGCTCAGGCCCGACCCCAGGCCACCACCGCCTCCGCCGCTTAACCCTCCGAAGCTGCTCATGCCAGCGATGGAGGCCTGGGAGGAGTTGAGCATGTCCACCGACTGGAGGTTAGACATGCTGTTCATTTGAGAATCCTGGAGGTCCATCATAAATACGCTTTTATTGACAATGAGCACCTAATTAATGGAGGACATGAGAGGCTAATGTGCCCCTGTTATTATGTATGTTAGGTGGCCACAGATGATATGGGTGAGGGTGGTACAGGTGTTTTTTACCACAAGCCCCAGATATTTGAAGGTATTTTCCAGGAAATACCTCTAGGATGAGTTGCGTGGTGAATCGGTAGGGGAAGAAAGCAGATGTCATGATATTCTACCTTCTCAATCACGTGATGGCCGATTATATGCCGTATGACTAGCATGCTCGTCATACCAGCCTCCCATAGATAGAGATAAAAACTAGCGGATGGGATGATGATTTGCCCAAATCAGAGTGATAAAACTCACCTTGGGATCTGGTTCTGTGATGTCCGAGCTGCTGGTGCAGTAGGCTGGGCTGGACCGGGCCAAGGGCGGGCGGGACACATAAAACATGTCTTTGGACGTCTGATGGGGGTGGTCTCGGTCTTGAAAACTCATCTGGGTGCGGGATGGGATGACCCCTCCCGGGGAGGTTGGGGAAGGCAAACGAGTGATATCTATACAGCTGGGAAACAGCAGCGAGTAAGATCCGGCAACAACATCATGCAGAAAGTAATTACAACTCAAATCATCCAGGCGCTAATTGTTCACTCAAAATAAAGACCTGTCAGCGTCCACTGAGACTTAATCATTTTGCGTGATTTGCATCAACAGAACGTGATGCTAACCCAATGACAGAAACTACCTTGAACAAATGACTTCTTTTCATTGATTTAATTTCATTTTTAAGCGTCATTAAGCGTCATTCTTCTATAATCAATGTCGCTTCAACAGTAATGACAGGCGAGCAAGTGACAGCGAGAGGCTGGCGCTGATGCGGCAGGAATGTGTCTGTAATTATGCTCCAGCTGATTAACACTGGCTTGAAACTCGACCGAGATTTTTGTCAGTGAATCAAATACTGCTAGTGTGCACTAGAGGTGCACGTAGGTGCAACGTCGTACTGGCTGCTGCACCACTCGTTGCAATTTTGGAAGATAACCAGCATCTGTGCTCACTCTGAAGCTCTCCCACTACTGGTCTACTAGTGGGAATGGCTTCTTCAGCAGTTACGTATGTTTTAGCCTGCATTTACAAATGACCCATTTTTTAGTTACGGGACAGCCGAGAGGATCTGAAGAGAATTTACTGGCCAGGAAACAAGAAACGCGACTGTGGCCCTCGTGCAAGAAGTTGTGTAGTAAATAGTGTAAAAATGCTGCGTACCTATTAAGATCCCTCATCATGTAGTTTTGGAAATCAGAAGAGATTCCCCTGGTAAAACTGGGCCGTGACAGCAGTCTGTCCGTCTGATGGCTGGGCTGCCTCTGCAGATGTGGGTTCCGCAGGGCCACACTGATGTCATTGAGGAGACGAGGCAAAGGGCCCAGTTTGATGATGGCGTCCTGCGGGAAGAAAAAAAGAGCGGTACCTTTGAGTCGCTGAAATAAAATCATTTAGGGGCATTGCAGCTACCTCCGGACTGGTGCTGGGGAATATTGTGACCAAACATCTGAGATCCAGTCCAAAATTTGATAATCTTGTTTTTTGTTAAAAAAGTAATAAAGCTGACATTTTCTTCACTTTTTTTCCCCTCACTTTAAAAGCCTGAGGAACAGCATCTTCCTCACACCTGCTGTGTCTATTGTACCATCCTTGTTGGACCCAATAACACAGATCTGAATTTAAAAATCCTTGGTTGGAAAGTAATTTAAAAGTAAAGTAAAATGCTTCAAAATATTAATATTAAAAACAAAAATGCTGCTGCAGTAGTTAAATAACAAATCATTTAAATTCATTTTCTAATACATTTACAATTAAAAATATATAGTTTGTGCCTTTGGACTAAGTGTAAAAAAACAAGCAGCCACAGTGTTGAGGTAGAAAAAATGCTGTATATATATATATATATTACATGTGACATAATATTTACTTTGCTGAGTTGAGCCAGGACCTCCCACAGCAGACTGTGCAATATGGACAATTCTCGGCCAAGGTCAATGTATCCCTCAAAGCCCCCTGCATTGCTGACACTGTCTACGTTGGAAATCTCATACAGGAACTGCTGCATAGAGTCCCATTCCATCTCTAAAAACTCATTCATGAAACACATATACTCCTCTTTGTTGCCAAACCTGCGGTGGGCAGAGAAAGGAGAGGAGACCAGTAAGGACATAATAGAGAAAACAAAGAAGTTGGGGCTGATAGACAGACAGATAGAACACTGACACGCCTACTTGCACAGTATAAAGCTAATACAACTGATTCCCTGCAGTCAGTGTGAGTTCAGCTAAAATGCAGTGTAGCTGAAATGGAATACTGACTTGGAGAAGTTAGCCAGGTTTTGTACTACTTTAGCGATGAGGGTTAGGGTGCGTGATGTCTGCTCATCAGGGTACTCCTGGGTGAGATTGAAGAGAGATGGTGACATGATGGCCGGACACAGGAAGCGCAGAAAGAGTGAACCACTAATGAGTCGATCGGCGATATCTTCCCGACCTCTCTCAGCACAGCGCACTCTCCAGGAGGCAAAAATTTCCTTTAACTCTCGAGGAAAAACACTGTGAAAAGAGCAGAACTCTGGTAGTGTTGCTATTTTCTGCAAGCGTTGTCCACTTGCTACGACTACCCACCAATTGGAGTTAACAATCTTGCAGAGGGCCAGTTCACAGCACATGCGGAGATTGGCTTGGTGGTCTGGGAGTACAGAGGGTGGTATTCTCATTGGATCCACTTCACAATTTTCCTCTGACTCATACAAGGCTCTTATGAAATCCCCTGCAAAGGAAATAAAATCAGGAAATAGAACTAAAATGCGACATCACAATTTGCTGTTTTCAATACTAATATCAGGATTAATACATGGTTCATTTTTTAGATTCCTTCTTCCATTTTATTTTGCTATTTTGTGAGTTAACATCAACCGATGCTTGGAATCACCTCTCACTGCGATATAAAATGTATATTATTGCTTCTTATTTATGTAAGTCAACTTAGTTTTAACCGTTATTTCTTCTCTAATATTGGCGGTTGTCAAAAGTGGCGAATATATGTTTGATTCATAATTCTTTACTGCTTTTAAAGAAAATCTGCTTCTTCACTCGTCACATCCATCAAAATATGCCATTAAAGTGAATGGGCCACATCAATCTTTAGATTTGGGGGACGTAAAAACACCAAAACGGGTAAAAAAAAAAGAAGATGAAGGAAGCTGTTAATATATACGAGGCAACAAAGAGGTTTTGGCTCACCGATAGCATCTTTGAGGTACTTATGTCCAATCAGTTTAAGGTACTCTTCTATGGCTTTGGTGGCCAGAGTGTTCTCTCTGAAAATAAGGTGCTCTCGGTCGATGAATCTGTCTACTTCACACATCGCCATGTCTGACAGGAAGTCCTGCAGGAAGAAACTATATCACTGTTCTTTTTTGTATACAGCAAAGCCCTTTCGGGCGAGAACTGTCTTTACCTTCGCTTTCCCCGTGCTCTGCAGTATGTGCACCAGCGCACAGGCCACCTCCTCTTTGCTTTTGACGCTCAGCACAGGCTCCAGCACAGCGCACATGGTGCGGTAATTATTGGTGATATACTCTGCAAACTCCTTATACAGCTCCATGGGCAGGATGTTCATGGTCTGGAAGCGGGATTTAAGGCGTAGGGATGCATTGATGACCTTCCCCCCTCCGACACCGGCGCCTTTGGTGAGGACGCTGGGCTGAATGACTGGGTACCACTGCTCCACAAACTGGCGCCCGGGGATGCTTGAGATGGGGATGCTCACAAGTCCCAAGTATGTACTCTTTTCCTCAGAAAAAACAAATTCAAACGGCAAATTCAATTTTTCACAATTGTATAAGTAAAAAATGCTTTGCAAGTGCCGCTTAAAGCAATAAAACGGTCATATGATGCCAATAAGTGTACAAAAATACTGTGTCTTGTAAACATACAGTATTTCCATATTATTATATGCTGTGTTATTGCTTCTATTTCATTTACAGCTACACTCTGTTTTCAATAAAATGTGTTTTTTAGCAGTTTGGAGACCAATGACCTCATTCTCAGATCACTTTATTACCTTGCGTCTCTTCTTATCGGTCTCCTTGTACAGATGAAGACGCAGGTTGCGAACGGCAGGAAGATTGTTGAACTCAAAGTGCTCGCCCCAAAAAACAGTGTCAGTGCGAGGCTTGCTGGTGGTTCGGGCGTACAGCATGTCATCCAGACAAAGTTCGCAGTAGTAGCGCTTCTTGGCCGGAAGCTCACGGGCCTCAATGATCCACAGTTTCAGCACGTTGTCCACCCTACGACTGTTGTCCTGCGGGGGGGACGGAGATCAGCGTTAAACACGGGGAGCTTTATACAAACAAATGTGCAGCAAAACCGAAATAATCGTCGAGATTAGAAACAAAAAAGCATCTGTGCAGTCTTCAAGTGGGGGCGGAGCTAGTCCAACAAGAGACCAGAGTCAATACCGGGACAAAGTTATTGGTGATGACAGCACTTCGGCTACTGGCAGTGAACACCGGGTTTAATAAACTGGGTACAGAGACAGAAAACAGCATGACAGAGACACAGAAAAGAGACACAACAGACGCTTTGAAGGGTAAGAGGAGGGCAGTGGTGAGACGAGGGACAAACACGGTGAACTGTTTATGACTTCCTGTTAATGATACAAAGCCTGGGCTATATCTGAGATCCCCGCGGGCAGAGAAGGTCTCATGTTGTCGGGGGATGTTGCGCTGAAAGGCGGTGGAGTCATTTCAGCTGGCTTCTCATTTCATTGTAGTTCATCCCCCAGTTGCTTCTGAAGTCATTATCTTAGAACGTTCGATATCAGACCCTGGGTTAAATCCACATTTCCTAATTTATCCATTTGCAAGCCCTTTTGAAACGCAGCGCAGCATAAATGACCGAATTAAATCCGAACCTCCAAGTTTGCTGGATGTGACCGGTACACACAGTGCAGCCGGGAATTCTAGTCCTCCAAAAACTGTTCAAACATACAAGTAGAATGATTTGATATGTTCTCACTACAGTTTTAGACTAATGATATCTCTGTCTCTTCAGCATCTGCTCTAAGATGGAATCAGAACATCGTTAAAGGCACCATCGTTGGAGGTCCACGACTCCGCCAGCATCCCTGCAGCCTGAGCATCTGGACCAGTCATTCAGGGGTGGTCCATGTTCCCACTCACACTGATTCAGGACTCAACAAAACATCATTTCTAACTCTCTTCAAGGTTTAGCAAACAACTGCTGTGCAACGTTACATGACTGCCACACTTATGCACAGAACAGGCCGCTCGGACCTCTGGCGTCTGGGCTGGGCTGCTTTTATTTTGTGGTCATGTTTTACACGCTGACTCAGAAGAACCAGTCAGGAATCAGACGCTAGGAGCGACATCATCAGCTTTTCCTGTCCTCGGCTTTTTTTTCTTTTTTTAAAGGAAAAGTGAATCTGGGTCTGCACCATTTACAAAAATGAGACAATTTCAGTTGGGGCGAAGGAGACAGAAGTAAACACAACAAAACTGAACATGGACTCGTGTAATTTGTAATGATTTCTTTGGATTTAACGTCTATTTTTTTCCCAGTCGAGGAGAAAATAATATTAAGACTGTGTTTTTTTTCTATTGGATCCTACATGAACGACCATCCTCAATATGGTTAGTGGTAGATGCTGAACTATGGTGTCTTATTACATATTTTTCAGCATGTTGGAGCCTCCATTGTTTGTCATCACCTCCTAAAGCTTTCATTTAGCTGCGAATCCTCCAACACAGAAACACACAAGACACTGGGATGGAGTTCACACACAGACCTATCGTGGTGCACTCGAACTGGAAACAGACAACAAGGGGAGATGAGGAGGAGAGAGACACACAGACAGAGGGATCATCTTTCATTTTCCTCTCCTGCATCCCTTTCTCTCCCCTCACCTTGTTGGGCTTGACAGCTCTTTGCAGGTTCTCGATCCATTTGTCTCTCTCTGCAGCGGAGCGACATGCAAAGCACTTGGTTCCTGATGCCGTAGTCACCTGAGGTTATAGCCAATAGTGAATTCAACAACCAATCACAGCCATTAGTAACTACGGAGACTGCATCTGGAATTTTCTCTTACTACCTAGAAAGTTGGATTAGTAGAGCGGTGGCGGAAAGGCTGACAGTCAGTATAGAGGCTAACATAGTCCAAATGTAGAGACCTTACATTTCAATCACAGTTTCTGGTGGTTCCTCTTGCTCTATACATTTGACTGTGGTTCTGTCCACATCATGCAGCCCGGTTCTCACCTCAAAGCAGTACTCTTGTCCCAGGATGCTGGAGTGGACAGGTTTGATAATGGCGTCCTCATCTAGCGTGAGGTCCAGTGCCTCGGCAGCACTACTGGGGGATAGCAAAGATTCATGGGAGTGGGACTCTTTGAAGCTCTGCATTAAACGGGTCCTGAAAGAAGAGTGATGCCTGTGAGGTCGAGGAGAGGTTCATTTCACAAAGTGGTGCTAAAGGTCTATGATGGAGAGACCTTTGGTGGTAAGTTCAAGGTCTGATGGATAGACATGAACGATCAACAGACTCATCATCCGCTTCCATCACCGCTGCTTAAAAACACAATAAAACAACCCAAAAAAACCACGCCAAATCCATGTTCTTCTCTTTGTGACAGGAAGGGTGGTGGACTCGATCCTCTAATTGCCTTAGCTTCTGAGATCAATAACAGGGTTCGGTTTCAACGGAGGCCTTTTTTAAAGTTGGGGTTGAGGCCAATGTTACTAATTGGAAATAACTTCTGTAGGCATAAATAACACTTTACAGGTCTGAGCATTCTAAAATATTATTTGACCACCTTGTATCAGACTAAAATATAGCATTGTTATTTATTAGGTAGAACAAATATACTGTGTATATATATGTGTGTGTGTGTGTGTGTGTGTGTGTGTATTTTAACCAGAAAATGAGCTCCTCCTCCTTATAGCAGCTTTTATGCCTGCTGCCATTGGTTTTATGCACTTTTCACCAGTGTGTGGCACCTCAGACCATTATGGAATACATCTAACATCAAATCAAAACCTTCTCCTGCTTTTCAGCAGACATAAACACAACAATGCTTTCTGTAGTTCAGCAATATGTATATTTTACCATTTAAACACACACACACACACACGCACACACACACACACACACACACACACACACATATATATATTGTACTGTAATATATTTGTTAAGCACAGTATATTTTACTGTTTTATAAGGAGAA
>NC_042291.1:1949561-1979561 GCF_901000725.2 Takifugu rubripes | reverse complement strand
CCGAGGGACACAAACGGACGCCGAACAAGCCGCCGCGTTTAACCTACAAACCGTTGCTCTGGTGTTGTGGTCAAGGACGATTCCAGCGTAGGTAACGAGTCTACAACCTGGGATTGGGTCACGTCACGGTGTCTGTCGGTGCCCGGGGGGGCCACAATCGTGCCCAGTCAGACTTCACAGCCACAGAACGCTCAGCGGTGGGACGTTATGCTCAGTGTCAGGTGTCAGGTGGGATTATTCCAGGCCCAGAAAGAAAAATCCATTGTTTGTGAAAGCGCTGTTTATTGTCACGCCGCATTTTGTTGCCGTCAGCAACTCCGGGACAAGAAGGCTCATCTGATGTGCCATTAGTAGAGTGGACTTCTGTACGGTAAGGCTCCAGATTTGGCCCCTGGCAAAAAGGAAGCAGCCAAATCTATGCAGAGCAGCCCCAACGTGGGGGCTTTTATTTTGGTGGGAGGCAAAACGGCAAATCAACGCTGCCCATGATGCACCTTCAGCTGTGTGTTCTGCTGTAATCTGTCCTGGGTGTATTCCTGAACGGTATGCTGGAGATGCCCCAGTAGCCCTCATGACCCTCATTAGTAATAAGTGGTAATTAACAGAAATGGATGGAGGAATCTTTAGCAGTTACACATTACGCTACGTGATTATTTCCCGATTACGCTCCGCCTTAGCCGCTTTATTCAACAAGCTAGTGAAAACATCTCTCTGTTGATCATTCTTGGTGTTATTTTGTTAATTTCGAGGCCCAGAGACAGACAGGCTGCACTTCATGTTCAGTTTAACGAATATTTTTTAAACCGGACCGTCTCCTGCACATTCTTCTACCATTGATCATATTAGCTCAGCTCCACCGCTAATCTTTACACTGCTCTAGCTAGCGCTGCTATCACCATCTACTCTAGACAGCCCATAATACTACAACTGGACTGTTGTGCTGGTCTGTACTCATATCACTGTATCAGAAATAACTAATCCGCTTTAACAAATACAGCATTTGATCAGAAATATGCTGATTTTTACATTTGCTGACTATAATCAAAGCGGCCACAAAACAAATACACATCCAGAGTTTAGCCTGGTTTAAACCACAGAGAGTCCGAAGAAGAGAAAACAGTTTGTTGTCCTTGTGTGTCATCAGGAGCATGTGAGGGTTCACAGTTTCATGGTGGGTTCAGCCGGACGGCCATGATGTATGAGCCTGCTGCTCAGGACTGTCAAGGTAATTAACAAATGATATTTGGCTAACAAAGCAGGGCCGCGATGGGGCTCTATTAATTTCAGGAGGTCCCACAGCTTCTTAGTGGAGCTAGATGAATGGAGTGAGAGCAGGACTGAACAGGTGGACCCACCACCACCCCCAGGAAGACCCCTGCAGACTCAAGGTCCCGCATGGAGACGGACATATTGCACACACACGTCATCCTCAATGGGGAGAGTATCCAGCTGCGAGGTGAAACATGGCAAAGAGAGGAGCAATTATCCTCCAGACAAATGTGTCTGGGGGGGAGGGGGGGTCAGAGGTTTGAACCCGCCTTCTGTCCAGCAATGTTGTGTTCTAAACTACAGAAAATGGTAACTGCTGCATTCAGATTTACATTTCTTCTCTCAGAGAGGCCAAAGCAGTTAGCTGACCGCTCGGCTAGGTGCCGCTCGCGCACGCGGCCGCTTTGTCAGCAACACAGGCCTCCAAACATGCTCAGAAAAATGCGTTTAGGAATGTGACTTCCCGACCTGGAGAACCTTCGTTGGCTCAGTGAGCAGTTCTGCTGCACCACACGTCGTTTAACATTGTAGCACATACAAAAATACAAAAAAAAAGAAGGTTCTGGGTTTGAATCCCCTGGCTGTAGCACCGGGAGACAGAATAACATCATTTCATGATAAACTTTAACATAAAATTGGACTTGACTGTTCTTATCTTAATAGCTATTCGCGTTTTTTCCGCATTTTCTGTTTCCATCGTGTAAAAACGGGCAGAACAGGCTTTACACAGAATTACGTCGGTGCCCCCCCCAACAAGGTGTAAGTCACCTTCAAGGTTAACGTTTGTTATGAGGATTCACGAATTTGAAGACGGTGAAGAGGTCTCCTGTCTGTCTCTCCTGAGTTCCGGACACGATTGGCGTGGCTAGCGAACGCCACCGTGGCCCCGCAGGGTGACGTTCAGCATCGGTGGCGTTAGCAAACACTGAGGCTGAGGTTTATCTCCGCCGCCCTCATTTCCAGGCGCCCAGCAACAAGAGCTCTACAGGCGGCGCGCTCTTCTAACTACAGAGGTAACGGAGGTCATTTTCCACTTCCTGGGAAAGCCGAACAGGCTCGGAGATAGAAATCGGAAAAAAGAAAAACAACTGCTGATTTGATGGCTGCGCGGGCGATGGAAGAGCAACTGGAAATGATAGAATGGGCTCTTAAAAATAGCAGCAAGAAAAGGACAAACAAATCGAAAAGAGAAACACTTCTTAGACCTGCATCTCCCTATTGAAGGGGGGGGGGGGGGCATTACTGTTTTAGCTGGACATGAAACAAGCAAATATTCAAATAAAAAAAAGCACTTAAGGCGCCGAAATCCCCGATATGCCGACCTGCGGTGGGCCAGGTTCCCGCGCGGCGTTAGCGTGTAACTCGGGAACGCAAATAAACACGGAGAGCTACAAAAAAAACAGGTGTTTTCAAGCCCGACGCAGACAGGAAGGATCAGCGTGCAGCCTGACCTGGGGGGTTCATCCACCCTATATCAGGAGAAGCTGCACGTCGGTGGGAGATTTGGGAAGAAATGATGTTGTGGATTTCCCTGGAGGACTTTTCTAATCAGCGCATGCTATCGTTTTCTGCTCCTGCTTAATGAATCATGAGAATTATAGTCATATTATAAATGGGGAGACTTTGCAGGGCTATTAGTTTGTTTCTGTAGGGCTCTAATAGAAGACATGCTTCATTTAGAGCCCCGCAGTGTCCCGCAGCAGCGCAGAATGAATTGCATTATTTCCAACAGCTGCCATTTTCCAATGATCTTATCAGGAGCGTGCTAGCATGGGGGTGGGGGGGGTTTATTATTCCAGACCAGCCGCCTCACTCTCACTCCGTAATAGTCTTCATCTGTCTGAGGTCTTTCACTCGGAGCTCGCACGTTTCCCAGGCAGTCTTTCCTTCTGATGCCCCCCCCCCCCCCACACACACACACACCCACACACACCCTACCTACTCCCCAGAGTGTAAACTTGAGGGAGGACTGGATGTAACGACACCTCGTTCAGCGTGTTGATTAATTCTTACCGTGTCTCCATAGGTGTCTGCACAGGTTTCACTGGCCGGGACACATTTTCCTACAGAACCGACCCCCCCCCCCCCCACACACACACACACAGACACACACCTGCGAGCCGAGCACCCGCTTGTCCACGAGGCAGCGAGATGAGGGTCTCCTCCTTCCCGGGAGCCTAATCACGCCGCACTTATCACGCGCTCTGACCTTCACGGGCGTTTTGGCATCACAAAGCAGCCGATACTCGCAGGCCCCCGTCTCCTCGGCGCCGCGGCCACAAAGGCCTGGGAGCAGCGGGGCGGGGGGGTTATTTTCACTGAATAAGCGCTGACCTTTAGCCGGCCCGGATCGCGCGCCGTTGATGACGCCGCTGCAGATGCGGTCGGCCTCACTGTCCGGAGACCGTCAAAAACAGCTTGATTCTATACAATAAAGCAGTCCAAATGTTCTGCTCTAGTTGGCACTTACAGCAGATTATTATGGTCTGTCTACAGACACGCCTGAGCTGGAATCAGACCATCGTAACCTTGATCGCAGGTGAGAGAAATGGAGACCTCCTGGGGAAAACACGTGAGTCTCTGTTACACTGTGTCCTTCTCATAGTGTGATGGAGCAACAGGACATCTGAGGGACTCTGGCGTCCTCAGTGGGGGACCGCTTCAGTTCAGATCTGTTGTGATCCAGGATTCCCAGTTGTGTTTGTCCCGCAGGGGGCGTGGTGGAGCCATGCTCCGGCCACCTGTTGGCGCACCTGCAGGACAGCAGCGATCAGCCGGTCTAAGACGCCGGCCCACCAGGGTCGGAGGGGTTCCCTGGGACTTGGTGTATCTGGTAACTTTGTTGGGTTTTGAAGGTTTTCGTCATTTTTGTGGCTCCACGCTGGAGCTCGTTGTGTGCATCCGGGGATAGAACTGTTGCTGCCCGGCCGTCCAGGAGGACTGTCCTTTTGTGTTTGTTTAATAAAACCAATTTTTGGACCTTTCCTCACTGCGTCTTGCCTGCGTTCGGGTCCTAAACAACCACGAATCCTAACAAGATCCACCAAGGTCGGACATTTTAGAGGGTCTGGTGACCCTGACCCAGCAAATGAGAGGTGAACGTTGCATGATAGCTCACAACGACACGCACAACACGCACAGCAACATAGGACAAACAGCACAACAACACAGGACAAACAGCACAGCAACACAGGACAAACAGCACAACAACACAGGACAAACAGCACAACAACACAGGACAAACAGCACAACAACACAGGACAAACAGCACAACACAAGACAAACAACACAGTGACATGAGACAAACAACACAATAACACAGGACAAACAGCACAACAACACGAGACAAACAACACAGCAACATAGGACAAACAACACAGCAACATAGGACAAACAGTACAACAACACGAAACAAACAACACAGCAACATAGGACAAACAGCACACAACACGGGGAGGGGAGGAGAGGAGAGGAGAGGAGAGGAGAGGAGAGGAGAGGAGAGGAGAGGAGAGGAGAGGAGAGGAGAGGAGAGGAGAGGAGAGGAGAGGAGAGGAAAGGAGAGGAGAGGAGAGGAGAGGAGAGGAGAGGAGACACCAGGGCTCTTCCTCATTAATATTGTCTAATTAGTAGCTGTTGGTTTATTAAAAGGCCTCTGTTGCATCATCAAATCTGAGCCTCATGGCTCTTCCAGCTCCGCACTCGCTCCACTTTTGATTCCAGTCTTCAAACCCAGACTGTTGTGCATCAGGATGAACTGCAAATAAACTGTAAATGGTAAAAGTTCCTGTTCAAACATCAATCTGATGCAGCTCAGATCACCTGGTGACGGCCTCTTTAGCTGCTCTCTTCTAGTCCAGAGGTCGGCAACCCAAAATGTTGAAAGAGCCATATTGGACCAAAAAATACAATAAACAAATCTGTCTGGAGCTACAAAAATTGAAAAGTCTTATATAAGACTTATAATGAAGGCAACACATGCTGTAAGTGTCTATATTAGCTATATTAGCTACTGTCAAAATGATCAGTAGGCTACAAATCCATAATGAGCATTCATAACTAAATGTTTATTTTCCCTGCAGAATGATGCATCACGTGGCTGCTCTGCTGTACGATGGCGCTTTAAGTTTAACTTCAATTATAATAAGATGTTGGAATTAAATATTTATTATACACATTTTCATCATTATAAAACTTATAAAGAATATTTGTCATGTTTTTCCTCCTGCAGAAGTGATATTAAAACAAAATAATATATTCACAACATCTTTTCCAATTTTTCTTATCTTTTTAAAAGCTCCAGTGAGCCACTAGGGCGGCGCTAACGAGCCGCCTGCGGGTTGCCGACTCCTGTTTTTTTTTTTACCTAAATATAAATGTATCTGAACCTTAAACCTTAAATCCTTAAAAACATCATCCAGACATGCAAACTGTTTGGTTTTGAATGCCCTCACATGGCGCCGTGATTATTTTAATAAAAGATGAGAGGATGGGGTGAAGATATTCCGGCTGGTGCGTCTGGTGCCTGAGCGGCACCGAGCGTTGATTAAAGTTTACCTGTTTGGCATTTGAATAATGAACAAACACTGTGGAGCCATGGCGACTATTAACCTTTAACGGTGTCCCTCTTACACTAAAGCACAGCCTATCAGGACGTTCCAACTCCTGCTTCCCATTTTCCGCCACATTACTCTCCCTGAAAAGATTGTGGGAGCAGAAAATAGATGCCGGGCGGAAAAAGGGCGCTGGGCAAAATATTCGTGGGTCTCGTAAGTGAGCGTTGGGGGTGTTATAAATCTCCCCAGTAAATGAAGAAGAAAGACATTTAACAATAAGAAATAATACCTTTTATTGAGGGAGAGCTTTTCAGCATCGCACGTCCTGATTGGCTGCTTCCGTTTTCAATGAGAAAGCAACACAATGAAGGTGTATAATTGCTAATTTTCCTCCCTTTGCACAGAAAAGCTGAATATTGAAGATTGTGCCGTGCTGTTTGACACCTAAAACCTCCCGCCCACCTGCAAACCTCCAACAGTGCGGTAAGCCGGCGAGGGCCATGAAAAAGTCACCAAATTTGGAAATAATTTGGTAAATCATCGCTAACATACTGCATTTGTATTGAAGGCCAAAGGGACCTGGAGTGTGTTTACCTTGCCATAGTTTCCTCTCCCAAAGAGGGCAGGGCTCAAATCTTTAATCCTTTTACATGTTGCACATCAAAACAGCCCTTTGCTCTGGTCGTTGCTAGCATGAGAAAAGCGATTTTTTGGAAATATAGTTACTCTTTCGGCTTTTTTTTGCTCTGGTAAACAGCTGCTTGTGATCCACATGAGTCAACACAGCAGATGCTCTTAAAATTTCACAATACTTTCCACCTAACTTTTCAAAATTGAGGTTAAATGAAAGTATCTAGATGCTAGATGCAGTATTTGTTAGCATCCAGAGCTTCTTAGCAGAGACCAGAACAATCTTGTGCTGAAAATGATGATTTAAATAAAGGGAACGTCTGCAAAGATCCTGTTCCTGTTCCACACACGGCACAGATAACACCGTGCAACCATCTCAGCCATATAAAAACCTCATCAGTCTTGTTATATTTCTCTCTCTCCACAAAATGACAGCAAAGCCAGACACATCCTGGACTTTCCCTCTCATTATTCCACCAACCACGCAGACAAATGCAGGGCAGTCTGCAGAACCGCGACACCTTTTACCGATTCCGATGCTTTGATGGATTCTCTATTAATTGTCATTTCCTCCGAACAGAAAGGTCTGTTTGATGCTGGTTTTACAGGTGGCTCTCACACATATAAATACTTTGACTCTCTTTTTTAACAGCGGTGGAGCCCTTCACTCATTTTTGTCCCCTTCAACAGTGAAAGGCCTTTTGTGAGACTTCTAAAAGAAATGGATCAAGGAAAACGTAGGATGAAAAGCTCCATTTGCTTCATCTGTTAAAGTTAAACTGAATTAAATTTGACCCGGGACGACTGCCCACCACGCAGCGCTACAGCGGGCTGTGTTTGCACAACGGTGGCCCAGTCTTGAACATGACGGATCCCCCCCCCACCCCCCCGTCTTCCTCCCTCTTCCATACATGCCGGAAGCTGCCTTTACATGGTTCAGGTGAGATGATTCCGATTTTTGTTCCTTCCATGCGGGGCCCAGGCGACTCCTGAAAGCCTAATCGGAAGGAAAGGAAATCCCATATTTTTGTCCGTCTGATTGGATCTTCCCAACAATGTCAGTCGTGTCCTTGGAAACACAAAGATGGGAATGAAAAAGCCCCCCGAGAGCTCGCATCCACTCCAAATGAAAGAGATCAAAGCTCTGTGGAGCATAACTCTTAATTCTTCTGGAAATGTCCTGCTCAGTTCTCAACATTTTTAGATAACTAGTTTACAAGTCACTAGTTTTTGCTGCCCGAGAGGCTCCTGATAACAGTGCACGATAGTGGCATGTGTGTATTATTTATCATTGTCAATCAAAATCCCAGTATTTGATTTTATGTGACATCGTTTTGAACCAAAATTGCTCTGTTTGACAGAAAGCGTCACATTGTTCAAAGAGTTAAGAGAGTCCACCGTGTGGTTCCGACCACCTCCCACTCACGAGTCCGTGCAACTTTTGTGCACGCTCGTCCTTTCTTTAATCTTACAGCTCTTAATTCATTTCATCCCTGCGTCGTGCCGTGATATCCATCAGCTGAATTCAATATGTTGTGTGTCTTGGACACTTGTGACACAATTAAATACAAATGAGTGTGATGTATACCTCAGTGGGAACACGCGAGCTATATTTAACAGGCGTATGTAGCAACATTTATATGGCGACTCCCACGAGTCACATGATTAACTACTGCTCTGAACCCTAATTAGAAAACAGTAGCTGACATCTGAGGGAAACAACTGCGTATTTGCTCCAGCTTCCCTGCTTCAGATTGTGTATTTTATTATTTTAATGCTGAAGCAAAGTTTGGATTCAGTCACAATTAGTTAATGAGCTCTGCGGTTCTGTTGGTCCAACACTGCGGCTCGGATCTTTAAAATCAAAAGCAGTTATTGCCGTCGTTTTGTTTCTTGTTTTAAAAAAGAATAAGACTGTTTTATAATGACACCAAATTCCTCACAATGGTCCCTTCAACAAAATGTCAACAATGCAGCCAGTTTGATGATTTTAGAAATAATTTAGTGTTTAAACCTCTAGAATTCTGCTGCTCCCTGCAGAAGCAGACTGGCCCAGGAATGCAGCGTTTCCACCCTGTTCTTTCCTTTTCTTGTTTTATACATATTTCATATCTTGCAGAGCCTGTGGGAAAACACCTCTAGAGCGGTGCTTCGAACTTTCCAGCAGCTGTGTGGACGGGCTGGAATTCTAGTGGTTTCCTGACACTATTCATCACCCTCTTATCAACACAGACACTTATTTGTCAAAAATGTTAAAAAACCAAAGGAAACCCAGGAAAAGGATGGAGGATTTCTTTGATTTTGCTTCAGAGGAACTCCTCGTTGCGTTGGGAATATGCTGCTTTGGGCTGCGTATTCCCATCTCATTCTGGCGTTTGCCTTTGGCAACGTCTGATAGCATTCTCATTGTTTCATAGCATTTGAGCACGTGCACGTGGACGCTCTCGCACACACACACACACACACAAGCACTCACGGGTCTGTTGTAGGAGGGGGAGGAGTGTCAGCTGGAGGCGGAGAAGCATCGGCCGCCCTCGCCACCGCTCATCTTAATGAAAAACAAGTCTGCCTCCACACCGACTACTCCGACGTCCACTCATGTTCCTTCCTCACTGCTTTTCTTTTGAATTTCTATCCATCAAACACTAAAACTGAATGTGTTTTGTCCAATTCACAACAAACAAAGGGCTCACGATCACGATTTCACAGTGGGCGATGACCGAAAGAACGAGATCGCGGATACAAGCAGCTGAAATGAGTTTCCTCCGCAGGGTGGCCGGGCTCAGCCTTAGAGATAGGGTAAGAAGCTTGGACATCTGGGAGGGGCTCGGAGTAGAACCGCTGCTCCTCCACATCGAGAGGAGTCAGCTGGGGTGGCGAGGGCATCTGGCTAGGATGCCTTCTGGTCGCCTCCCTTTAGAGGTGTTCCGGACATGTCCCACCGGAGGCGGCCTCGTGGCCGGCCCAGGACTAGGTGGAGGGATGACTTCTCTCGCCTGGCTTGGGAGCGGCTGGGGGTCCCCCGGAAGAGCTGATGGAAGTGGCCAGGGAGAGGGCTGTCTGGGCATCCCTCCTGAAGCTGCTGCCCCTGCGACCCGGATCCGGATAAGCGGCAGAAAACGCAACGGACTAAACATCAACGACAGATGGGTGCTAATCACCTTAATGTGTCACTTTTCCGATCAACTACGCACAACTTAATGTCCTGAAATTCCTAATTCCTGGCCTCACCTAAGACACGTCTGTGGCGTCTCAAAAACTCCATCCCAACAAAGCTGATTTCTTCTTCTAAATGTAACTTTAGAAATGATTAAACGGCAATTCTGAAAATGCAACAGCAGCAACGCGTCCGTCTATTCTCCCCTAATCTTCCAATTGTTGATAGTATGAAGGTTCAGAGGATTTAATTGCAACGAATAATTACGAGACGGCAGCTACGTTTAAAAGCAACCGGCGTCTGGTCTCCTCAGATAAAGTTAATGTGTCGCGAAGAGAAAATGTATTTTTCCTTTGACGAGAAAAGCGCGTTGTTACGGCAACTTCCTGCTCAGGAAACTCTGGAGATAACACGCTGCGAGCCGCAACCGAGCTTTTTGTGAAGAATTTAATGGCCCGGCCGTCATCTACCAGTTTAAGGTCAAGACTTCTGCTAATAAAGGCAGCGATGTTTTCTGCCTGTGTTCTCAGGGAGAAATGTCCGGAGATGTGAGAGCAAATGACTGTTATTTTAGCCTTGCATGCACAAAAGTGTTGTCCTGTCTTCTCCAGTACTGCAGGAAGAGTGATGGGATGTGGCCACCAGAAACAGAGACAGGCATCAATTCAATTCACTTCAATTCCTCTTTATAAAGCGTCTCCATCAAAAATGGACTCACGGCTCGTGACAGAAGCCCCTCGCCTGACCTTGTAAAGCTGCAGTGGCCAGGAAACACTCCCTCTAGCAGGACGAAACCTTGAGCAGGACCAGGCATGTAAGGGGGTGGGGGGTGGCTCATGCCAATGGGCCGCTGGGCCAAGGAGGACGAGAGGGGGAGGGAAAAGACATAAGTCATACATGCACGCTCAATAATGAATCAAATCAAAGCTGAAACTGAGCGGGCCATGGGGTCAGAGGTCGGCGGGTCAGGAGAGGAGAGGAGAGGAGAGGAGAGGAGAGGAGAGGAGAGGAGAGGAGAGGAGAGGAGAGGCAGCTGTGACCCAGCAGGGCAACAGAAAGCTGTCAGGTGATCATGTTTGTGTATACCGGCAGCTTTCATCTATATTCACGATGATACTCACATGTAATAAAACATGACTTGTGTGTAGCAACAGTCGCCCACAGAGACAAAGAAGCGATTCTTTTGCTTTTTTCATGTCTGTAACTGCACTGATAATTTCCCCTTTTCATTTCCCCTTTTTACTTTTAAATCACTCATATTTTTGGTGCTGCATACCCAATGTCATGACTCCTCCCGAGTGACATTTGGCCTTTCATGGCTTTAAAATTACTCCAAATATCATCTGGCATGTGCTCACAAATCCCTACTGAGACTGAGAATGTTGCTTCTCATCCGAATAAGGGACATTTTTATCTCCCATTGTGCCTAAAATGAACTATCTTCTCATAAATGCTAATGCTAATACAGTGCCCTATATTTCTATCTGCCTGTTGTCTAGCTAGTTTCAGCCACCCACTGGTAGGAAAAAAACAGCATCAAAGAGGCAAGAGAAACTAGTGGAGCTGAAACCCACCAGAGAAGAGATGGAAGAGAAAGGGTGCTTCATCATGGGGTTAGATAATGGACCTCTTGTGTTTTACCAGCCTTGTCCTGCTCTACACACACACACACACACACACACGCTGCAATTTTTAAATCCCAGGTAGGCGGAGTTTGCTGTGTGCATCACAAAACCTGCTACTTTGGTTTCTAACCCCCCCATCCTGGAGTCTAGGTCGTCCTCCACCTGCTGTTTGGTGCCGCCTCCCACGCTCATATTGATAATGTTCTAAATAAATAATAAAATACATAAACATAAACAGACTTTTTTCGGGTGGTGGTAGCTCCGTTTGTTGGGAACTGAGGGTTCTCTGTTCCAGCCCCAGTGCAGACCAAACATGGAAGGTGTTCTGGTAGTAAGGGGAGGTGCCGGGACACCTTCAGAGCACTGCCGAGGTGCCCTTGAGCAAGGTAGCCAACCTAAAAATGCTCACATTGGGCCCTGCGATGAACTGGAGACTCATCCTGGGGTGGAGAGGTTAAGAAGATGAGAAATTTACCTAAATAGATTAACAGTAGCATAAATTTAACCCTCAATGTGTTTTGGAGGAACGGACCAGAAGCCTTTATCAATGCAGCTCTTTACCAGAAGGCACAGGGTCAGGATTGGTTCACACTTATACTCTAAACAAAGGCTCCGGGCTGAGTCCTGACCCCTTGCGCCTGTCAAGCGCTGAACGCAGCACAGTGAGTTCTAATTTGCTCATCTCATTCTTCCCGCGTGGGGCGACAGGCCTTGTCAGGGCCGGTCTGCAGTCAGGGATGAAGCTGCATTTAAGTGCCCCGTCGCTCCAGGAAGTGGCTCTAACTGCGCTTGTTTCTGGGGGTTCTGGCCTGACATTGTGCATTAAGGAGCCAGAGTGCACCAAAGACGAAGGGGCCTGACACCCGGCCCCCTCGTAGCCGAGGGCAGGGACACTTAATTAAGTCTTCACAGTTCTGTTCACTACCCATTAATGTAAAGAATGACTCTCCAGCAGAGGAGCCAACGTTCCTGTGAGCTCCGGAATATTCCAGCATCTACATCGCTCCAGCCGAGAGCTGCGTGAAGCTTCCCCAACTGATGGAAAAGCACATGAATGGATGGATGAAGCCCTTTTTTAAATTAGAGTGGTTGTTGCAGACAGACGCACGAGGGCAGCACACAGGTAGACCCCACCGCTCATTAACTGCGCTGCTGCTCATCATTTCAACATTTTAGATAGAAAAACTGAGGAAATCGAGGAAACCGTGACGTTACGTCAGATTTCATTTGACGTTTAGCCAACATCCGAGCTGATGGTTTCTCCTCTGTTAGCGTCTAGAGTGATGCTAATTCCCCTTTGAAAAGAAGTCAAATATGCTAATCATGCCGCACACAGTGCTATATGCTAGCTGGAGAGTGTGTTGTTTCTTTATTGGATTTCCCCTGATTGGAATCAGCAGTTTTTTGATAAGAAGGCTTTGCTGGTGCTACGTTTGAAATCTTATCACCCTTTTGCAGAAAGATTTTTAGTTTGTCAAAGGACCCCCGTTACTTTAGCGATTCATACAAAGTTCTGAAACGCTTCACCTTTCAAGTCGCCAACATCCCTGCGCTTCACCTGGCTACAGTCGTGTGTGCCTGTGTGAGTGTGTGTCGGGGAAAAAACGCAGGTCTAATGCAATTACGGCCTCCAGACGAGCCTTTTGTTACACCACAACAAACCAATTTCCTGAATCTACAGCAGCCAAGTGAATCATCACTTTACTTATTCAGCCACCTTAATAAACAGGTAACATAAAAGCTTTCCCAAAGAAAGCAATATTTCTTATCTGAATTAATCAGTAACCACCATCTGCACACACACACACACAGATTCATTGAATTTGAGCAACCGCCACTGATTTTGAATAAGGAGTGGTCAAAATAACCCAGCAAAAGGCAAAAGGGTTTATAGGGTTGTTGATAGGTGAACAAAATTGAATGGCTCTATCAAATAGAGGCCTCATCAGGTCTGAATAATAATGACATTGGCGCCCATCTCATAATAAGTCTCGGCTTTATGTGGTTGGCAGTTTCAGCCGTCCGGGCTGAAATTGAATTTGGTTCATTTCCTTTGGCTGTCTAATTCTTTTGTGCTCTCTTCCTCTATTAGCCATTGACTGCTAGGGCCTTTTGTAGTGAACTTCCCTCCGCAGCCGTCCGCTGACAAACATTACCGATGGACTTCTGCCGCCGCACTTACGTGTCGACCACAGTCGGACCCCGTCGTTTGTGGAAACGCCAAACGAAGCCACGGTATCAAAAGTAACCATCCCTTTAAGTTTGACTTTCTCGCTAATGTCGTCCGACTTTTTGATTCATCAACTGCTTTTTAATGAACTCAGAGGTGGTGGTAGCTCGGGCTGTAGGAGACTGGGCTCAGAAGTGGAGGGTGCTTAATTCGAGCCCCAAAACCTGAAAGGTATGCTGGTAGCAGGAGACGTGCCGGGATACCGTCAGAGCACTGCCCAGGTACCCTTACGCAAGGCACCCCAAATGCTCAGCTATGATGACCTGGTGGCTCATTCAGGGGTGTACCCCGCCTTCGCCTGTATGCAGCTGGGACAGGCTCCAGCCCCCCACCGTGGACCCCCCCTTTCCCCACAAGGCAAACAGCAGTCAAGATTAGGATTATTTTGGATTCAGACATCCTGAAATCACAAAAACAACGGTGAAACATGAAACATCACTAGAGTTAAGACGCAACTGTTCCGTTGGAAGCAGCTAATTACAGACTTCTGGGCCTGCTTCAGTCTCTGCCCATCACTCATGGCAATTTCCTCTAAACTCCTCCGCTGCCAGTAATCCTCTCTCTCTCTCGCTCTTTCTTTCTTTTTTTTCACCAAACAGCTGCTTTGGCATTTGCCCCCAAATTAGCACCGATGTCAATAATGATCACAGTGTGCAGAAAAACATCCAAGATGGTCCAGCCAAGTCTTTAGTACCACTTTGTTTAACATGCCTCAGAGGATGAGGAAAATCCATAATCGGACAAAACAATTGACTCTGCCGGGCTGAGAACGCCGACGTACAGTGTGGAATGGCGTAATCTGCTCCTGTCCCGAGGAGACCGATGAAGAACTACAGCACGGAGATGCAACATTAAGTTTATTCAGAGGAAAGAAAGGAGGAAGCGGAAGAGAACCGGGAAGAGGACAAAGGTTGTCAGGGCGAAGCTGTGGGGAAAGGTCAGGTGGAGGAAGAGCACGTTCAGGCTGGAAATAAGGGACAGGAAACAGGAAGTAAACAGCTGGTCACCATGGAAACAGTAAACACACTAAAGTTTACATTCCTGAGAATATCATGAAAGAAACTGAGAAACTAAAATGTATAATTAAAGGAAAACGTTCTCCTCCATTTTCCTCTATTTTCTTTTCCTTGCTGAATAGAAAGCACCCAGATACAGAAGGGTTATTTTGGGAAGTGCTTTTTCATGGAAATTTGACATTTATTCAACCACATCCAGATGCTTTTGGTTCAAAAACACACTTTTGGTGAAAACAACTGTAAACAAATCAATGAATGGTGAGCTGTTTTGAGCTGCGGTTCGAATCCTCCTCCTCAGGTCCGGGGGGGGGGTTCTGTGGGTATTTTGACTTCATTTTCTTTCCGTTCAGTTTCTCCGGGAGTTTCAAAAGTAAACACAACAGCATTATTCCCCTTAAAAATATCAATATTGCCGCGCAGGAGCCTGCAGCCAGGGTCTCATACAGAGCGTTTATTGAAATGATTCGAAGCAGAACAGAAATATTGAATGATATGCAGCTTTATTATGGGTAAATCAGTACGTGTCACTTCCTATATTAGCGACTGTAGGACGTCTTGAGAAAGATGAAACCTTGCAGAGCCTGTTATGATGATTTGAGATTTCATTTGACATTTCACCATCCAACATCCAAGCTGCTTTTGTTTTCTCCTCTGTCAGCATCCAGACTGAAGCTAAATCCCCCTTGAAAAGAAGTCAAATATGCTAATCACAGCGCGCGCGGTGCTACGCTAGCCTGTTTAGTTTCTTTATTGGATTCCCCCCGATTGGAATCAGCAGCTTCATGATAAGAAGGGTTCACACGAGGCTTCGGCAGCGCACCATTTGAAATCTTATCAACCTTTTGCAGGAAGATTTTTTCGCTTATCGAAAGAGTGACCACCTGGGTTCCTCTTTGGCTTCCTCGCCCAGGCCCAACACACATGTTGGGGGCAAGGTGACGTGAGGGACAAACATGACACGTGATAAAATGGTCGAAATGGTTGCAGAAAAACCTTAGATCAATAAAAAATACTGACAAAACTAAAACCTACCTGTATACAGTGATGGATAATGACCTGTAGCAGTAGAACAAGTTAGAGGCTCCCCCTCTTTAAAAACGGAGGGTACCAACAAGGTACCCGTCCCCTCTGAATGCTTCACACTTCAGGCTAATGCAAAGAAATTCCTCTGTGCACCATCAGGCTTTTGCTGTGGAGGTGTCTGACTGCCCTTAGGACCTTTGTGTGCCCCCTCTCCGTGTACACAGGTTCAGGTGTTGAGCTCTGCACGTTAGAGCACGCGTGCCGGCAGGCCATTATCAAGAGAATTGTACCCAGACGAGTCGGGGGTGATCAAAACTACAAGAAACAGGGAACAAATGAGTAACTAAACACATTTATTTCCAAGGGTTTTAGAAAAACCTCCTCCACGGTGTTTTTTTTTTTTTTTTTAATCCTTATCACGTGTCAATGTGGCAGGGGGAGGAAGTGAAAGACACAAATTCTGGCAGTAATTGGGTCACACCTGAAGTGCGCTGGGGGAATTTGTAGTGAAATCCCATACTCCAGAGAGTGTGTGCTGTGCTCAGATAAGCCTCCACTGCATGGATTCACCATCTTATCTTGAGCCCGCAATAGAACTGTGAGATTGAATAATCTGGGAAGGTTGGGGAGCAATAGTTCAGGCATCCATAGGCTCTTAAAAGTAATTTAACAACGCTTCCACGCTCTAATAAGTGTAGCGAGTCACCTCGCCGTCAGTGCAGGGTGTTGCTGTTTGAATAAGAGAAGGGCCGACACTCGACACGCTCGCTCGCAAGAATATAAAACAATTAAATAAGATTCGGCTGAGATTTAAGCTGTTTGCAGGCATTTCTTATGGGAGATATCAGGGTTAGCGAAACCTAGTGGCAGGAAAACACATTACAGTCTATCCGCTCGAGAACACGGATCCATTGAAAATCAATACAGAGATTTAATACCATTTTATAATCCTGCAAAAGTCATTTCTGAATATTGAACTCTATATTCGAGTCTTTTTGGCCTTTCCAGGCCACTGTATTAAACATGCCAGAGGGCAGCTGTTCTATTACTTTATGTTATATTTCTCTAAATACCTTAGTTCTGAATGTAGGAAGTCCTGCTGATGCATTCCGAACTATTCATTTGATATTTAGTAACCCTTTTGATTTGAAGTCTTACCCTGTATTTGTTAATAGTTCATCTAATGGCATTAAATCTTTGCCAAGAGTCCTGTGCTATGTTTTATCGTCTTTTGATTCTCAGGTCTTGTTCCCTTTCTAAAATGTGTGGACCAAATGGAACGGCACTCCATCACTCCAGCTGGATCCGCATGTACCCCAGGCTTTTAGCAGAGCTGCACAGCATCAGAGGAGGAAACTGTGAAATGCTGCAAACTGCTTTTGAGGTTCACAACTGTTGTCTTGAACACTGAAATACACAAGCAGCTAGCTAGAGAGGGCGGGGGGGGGGGGGGGGGGGGGGGGGGCTGTATGTTTTTGAACTATAAAGATTAGAGATCGTCAGAGAGCAAAAGGCTATGAAGCATGAGCGAAAGAGCGGAAATTGAACCTTTCTGCCATAGCGCCAGTCAATCAGATAAATAACGGTATAATCGAGTTTTGCCTCGCACATGCATAATTCATCGTGCACTTCATTTTATATCTATTTTATTGCCCCCTCCCTCACAGGCACTTTAGCACCGAGGACAAATTGTTGTGGATTTAAGAACATGATGGGAATTCATTTTCTCTCTGTCAACAGGTTTTAGCCCCAGAAGATGCTGCAGCCGAGTCATGAGAGCTACGGTCGGATCCTCGTGCACACTCCCGCGTTTTCATCCTTCCTCTTAACTAATCCATTTGGTCTCCCATAGCTACGGGTGGGGCAGCAGGGGTTGCCTCGGGATGAGACTCTAAACTGGCCTCTGAGAGGAGGGTGTAAAGTCACTCGTGCTCATATTCGGGTGGCAGAAACTAACGCAGGGTTATAGGAGCAGGAGTCGGGGGCTTGGTGGCTCCTACATGGGCAGGAGGCTTAGCACCACCCGGGTCTGGGTCCCTTGGGTGATGCGCTGCTACCAGTTCAGATTGTATTCCCCACCTATGGTGATCCTGATGAGTAACGAGTGGTGGATGGATAGATAGAGTGGTCCCCGCTGTGATCTTTTCCGAACATTAGCGATTAGCAGCGTTCTTTTTAAAGGGCCACAATAAAAAAAAAACACGAAAAAGACATGAATAAATCACAGCGACTGTTGCTGTGTGAACTCGCCTCCTGGAATCACCAGCTCAATGATTCTTTAAAGCAGCCGCGGTACCGATGGATGACACATCACCAGCAGCCAGTTACCACCGATACTCTAAACCAGTGGGAGGTGCAACGGAGTCATTTGGTCGGAGAAAAATAGAGTGTTCTCTAGCTGTGGAGCAGCTCACTCACAACTCAGCCGACCACCTGCTGCCAAATTTGATTTAGTGCAGGGAAATATTTTCTCCCGGCGACCCTTCCTCCAGTTTAGAAGGCCAGACCACATGTTGTGAAACGAAGTAGGCCGCCAAACTAAACGGCTTGTCATTTGCCCACAGCGCGCAGCTATTGATTTACTGCTCCTTGGTGTTGGTTTCCTGGAGAGAACTGGGAGCACCGAGAAAGAGACGGGGCGGGGGCAGTAATTTTTCATCAGGAGAAGACCCCCCATGAGGCTCGGCTGCTGCACCATTGGGAATTAGAGCTGATATAGGAATAAAGCTGATGATAGGAATAAAGCAACATATGAACTTTTACACGCGCCCAGACTATGATGACACAGATATGTGAAGGAACAAACTCTTCTTTAGACCGGACATCAGGGTCAAGCATGTTCTGCCACCCCTTCATTGTAGCAGGTTCTCTGGTGGGAAGACAGAAGGAAAACCAAGAAAAAGCTGTGCAGTCTGCACCCCTGCTGTGTGCTGCGCTAGTAACGGAGCCGACTCGTCAACACGCCCATCCCTCACCAATCAGACACCATCCAATCAGATCGTCCCAATCACAACAAGGTTTTTTGCTCAAAATGGCTGATTTAGGTGCAGACAGCTTTCACGATTCCATAGATTTAAACCAGTCAGACCCTAAAACATATCCACGTGCTAATGTGTAAACATCCATCCTGATATTAAATCCGAAATTTCCCAGCCAGCCCAAGGAGAGGGGGATTAATTCAGTCTGTAGATGATTGTATATGATCGACCCTTTACGGGCTGCCAGAGCCAGTTATGGAAATAAACTTATGGCGGTTTGACTCCACGCTGCCGCCCGCTGAGACAGCGGGAGGAATCATATTCATTTAGCGGAATCCAATTAGCACTGAGCCCGCATCATCATCAGTTCACGCACTAATTGTCCCGCGTGGTTGGTGCAGTTCGCCACCATCTGTGCTGGTCCTACTGCAGGTTGTTATTTTTAGCAATAGGAAGGAAATAAGGGAGCTAAAATTAGCAGAGTTGAGCTGTATTAGCTGTCTGCTGCACCTGATTTGGATTTACAGTTTATGCAATATCTCGCGGCTCCCACTGACGCCATTTAAGCTCGTCACAAGAGGAGCAGTTTTTGGCGTGTATCGATTTTACAGCAGCCGGTAAAATCAAAGAGCGCCTCTGCTCTTTGTAGCCGCCATTTTGAGTTGGGGTGAAAATTCTACGATAGGAAAGGTCAATCGTTCAACCCACTGTGACCTTAACGGACCAGAGAGCCCAGCCGGCAGACATCCCATCGCCGTGAGGGTTGTTTATTCAAGCTGCTTATTCTCTTTTATTTAGAAGTTTGTCAGGGTGACGCCGTTTTTGAGAAAGAGTGTTTATCGCTCAGCGGTATGCTAAATATTCTCCCTCTGAACCAGCCAGATTGGTCAGATGCCTTCTGGGCTTCCCATTACTGACGCTCTCACCACCCCTTTACTGCTATTTTTAGACCGACACAGCAAACAATCATTCCGCCGGTGTGGTTGATTCACAATAATATTGAAGCCATCCAGAGAAGAGCATCCCAATCATCACAAAACGGAAACTTTGCCGGCTAAATCAATGTTTTGCGCGTGTCGTCTGCTACAGCGGCGGGAAATTCAGCCTTGGCTCAGGCCTGACCCATCAGCAGACTTTGTGACTTAAAGTAATTCTAGCAGTCACATCACTTGTCTGAGGCAGCAGATCCATTATTTGATAAATTGGGTCTTTAGAGATTATCGGTTCCACCCATACATACAGATAGTGCTTAGTGCTCTAACTTCATTCTTCAGATACCAAGGAATCCAATGCTTTTAAACAGTAAATGCTCGAAACCATTAAAGGAAATTAAAGCCTTAAAAGTAGGCTTGAACAATGTGGGTAATCGCTGCATTTGCCTGATTTAAAAGTGCCCGCAAAGTTTTTATTCAATCCAGCGTCACCAAAACAACAGAACTGTGGATTTCTTTGTGTCACTGGCGTCAAGCGTGATTCCGCTAACAGGTTTCGGCTCGACACAGAGTCTGATCACGCGTCCCGTCCAATCCCCTGGCTGGCTGCGAAGTAAAATGATTCAATACATCCAATAAGCTTTTCTCTTTCTTTTCATTTCTTCCATTCGCAGCTGGTTGTGCGCCGCCATCCCGGGTCAGTCAACCCCATTTCAGCTAGCTCCCCTTCAATCTACACCGCGGATGTCCTCTGCGGTTTCCTCCCTTTCAAAAAGTTGTGGATGCGGCGATTCTTGTTTTTTACACGACAAAAGGGGAGAACAAATCCCAGGCAACGATAACGCAGTTCATCCTGTCAAAGAGGATTATTTACAATAAGAAAATAGCATTGCCAGATATTGATCTCTGTGGCGCTGGGCAGGAGGAATTAGCTTTAAAGTTGCATAAAGTCTTCTTTTGAGTTTTCAGGTACTTTTCGGAGGTTTTTGTGAATTATCTCCCATGAACTACGAAGGACAGACAATAAAAATGAATATAAAAAGCCTTCTCCTCTGCCCCGACGCGCAGACAAGCATCAAAGCAGTAAGAGCAAATGTCCAAAGGCGAATGGGGCCATTATGGCTCCTCTCATTCAGGCTCCGCAGTGACTATTACTCGTGTGCACTTCGTACCACCTTGTGGGAACCCTTTCAGAGTGCAAATGCACAACTTAGATCACCAAACAAAAGCTTCAAGGAAGGAACCCGATTGGCCACGATTATCCTCCGTTCCAATCATCGGGATTAATGCCGCAAAATGAATGTGGCTATTAACCTTGAGACGTTTGACAGCACCTTCCAGGACCCTGGAAGATCTTTCTGTGCTGGGTGTTACAATGGAAAATGATGCGGCCCTGGCGCAGGCGGGGGAGTCGGCTCGGATATATTTATATTTCTATGGATTTTCGATCGCTCGTTCAGCTTGTGTGTGAGCTGGTGCCTGTGATGTTCACCACTGCTCAAAGACAATTACAGAGTGAGAACTTAAGGTTAGCAGAGGGTAATCCTTTTACCAGCCTCCCTCTGGGCCTTACAGTGGGCTGCTTGATTCAGGATATTGACTCCAACCACTCTTGCCTGGCCCCAAAATTACCTATTGATTTACCCTTTTGACAGTTGTTAGTTGGAAACTTAATCACTGCGACCTACGTTGTCATATTAAGTACACTGTTGTTCGGCTGAGGCTGCTGGTTCTCCTCCCACGTCAGTGCTGCAGGTGTTGCCGCTAACGCAGACGCAGGGAATCGATACGCGCAGGAAAGGAGCTGACTTTTACTTACAGATCAGATGCTTGAATATGTTGTCAGAAAATAAAGAACTCTCCAGCTACGAAGCCATTTAAAATGTTTAAGTTGGGATTTTTTTGGACTCCTGATTCCTGAAAGTTGAAATAAACAGCTACTGCATTGTCATATTTGGAAGCACTAAAGCCCGAGTAAGTAACTTCTTAAGAGTTTTACGTCCCTGCCTTTTAGATGAGTCAGTTATGGTTATTTTTGGCTTTAATAGTGCCGAGCGGTTTCAACAAATAGAGATTTTGGCAGTGAAATGGATGTTTTTTTCAGTGTTTCCATGTTAAAACAGCCAGCCCTTAAAGCCATGTGGCGGCACCGACGCCGGAATATTCCGAAATGAATTAAAACTGCGATCCGGCGTCTAAAATGCAGCCGCGTTGTTCATTTATAATTTTTATTACGTTTTAGCTGAGGGATCCTAAAGGCCCCTTTTAATAGTTACGGTCCATTGGACTAAAATAAACTCATTTCAAAAATCACTCCCTTGTGGGCGCCAAAAGAAAAAAAAAACCTCTTGATAAAAGGCACAGTTGTCTCATGAGATTATGAATGAGCTGAGATTGTTCCGGACATGGAGACCATCTTCTCCTGGCCATCCCACCCACCCAGCACCTGCATTACTGCTTTATATTGTCTCCCCTTATCTACTAAATGCCTCCAGCAGCTTAGGAGACATATAGGATTTCTTTGCCTGTTGGAGCTCATGTTTTTACTTTTCTAATATGTATTTCTTAATATCCATTACTGCAGGCATTACTGTGGTATTTGCACTCTGTGCTGAAGCGCGGATGTGTAATAAACTGCAAAATCTGCCTGCTATCAGACAGAATATCATTAAGCTCAGCTATGAAGGAGGGAGTAAAAGCTTTGCATTCTTATAATATATTTCTTGCATAAGTTTGGTAATAAAAATAATTATACCACTGGGAGGCAAAGTTGAGCACACATTTGTCAGTGTTGATGGTGCAATGAACGCCACAGATAATGTTGCGTTTGCCTGCGTTCGGCCCCGCTGTCCTTCCAAATCCTTCCGAGGCTGCACACATTTAAAAATGAGAGGCGCGATAACGTATTCCCACAAATATCCACGCACCGAATTCAGCCGTGCGACGTGAAATGGAACTTTTCGGCGAGTTCCCCCGCACATTTCCTGTGAAGACGGAGAGCTTCTGCTGCCAGCCGGAGGGAGGAGCGGACTGAAAAACTAGTTTGGAAATGATATCCGTCCATCTCAAGCCATGAAGATTACAGCCATGACAGTTGTTGTGGCAAATGGCTTAAAGCTTACAGAAGTACCTGCAAAGAGATGGGTCACGATAAAATAAATTACCTGCGCGATGGCTGGCGGATTAAAGGGACTGTCTCATTTTAGACCAACTCTTATCTGATTGCATTTGGGCTAAAATGATAGAGAATATGTTTTTTTTATGTTTTGGGTTTTTACCCATTTTAAATTGAAGAAGAACATTGTCCTTCAGACAGTGCTCTAGTGTTTCTCCTGAGCTGGATCGTACCACTCTGCTGTGTCCAATAGAAGACAATTGTTAAAAAAAAGAAAAGAAAATTCCTTTTGCCGGCCATCATGACCGTGAGCAGGAGTGGCCCAGTCTCCTGCTTCATTCGTCTCTGGTCACACTCCATCTGTGGAGCTGGGCTTTAAAGGAATGGGCTTATCAGTGTCCTCCAGGTCTTATACCTCCATGGGAGTTGGTGTCCTCGGGGCACAGGCCAGAGGGAAAAATGAAGTTTGCAGGAAGCCAAAGAGGAAGGACGCAAGGGAGGGAAAGATGATAAAGAGGGAAATGAAAAACAAGGTGTTCAGAGAAAATAGGAAACAGAAATGAGCAAGAGTCTGCAGATTTGAGAGGCGCCGCTGTGAAGCCTTCCTTCCTTCCAGATTGGCGAAGATGATATTTTTATCATCGCAAGCATCAAATGTCGCCTTTTTAATCAGCACTGCAGCTACTATCTGCTGCATGTCTTCTTCTTCACAGCACTAAAGTCTAAGATTTCAAAATAATTATTAAATCCACTTTGTATCACATCTTGTGGTCTGTTACTGAATATTATCTTTGAAGTGACACCAAAGTTGAGGATGTGTTTCTAATTGAAAGAAGACATTTGAGGCACAAAACAGGGTTTTGGGGTTTTTCTTTATGACATCCTAATAAAATGACCACCCAAACGATTTGATTTAAGACAATAATGAACATCAGAGGATCCCAGAGCTGAAGGTCAGCAGGTCAAAATCCACTTTTGGAGCATTTGCTGGACTCATTTCAATTTCTGCCTAAATCTTTGGCGGCTGACAATGGGAAATTGAGCTAAAGGTGCAAAACAAACCACTCGAGTCAAAAGGTCCCATTACTGTAGTCAAAGAAATGCTCATGAATACAGGGAAAATACAGCGCGGCGTACATCCAAATTTGGATACGTTGTTCGATCACGCAGCCACACTTAGCTGCGTTATTCTCTGCCAGATCCTACATTTGATTTCTCTCTATGGGTTATTCACTGTCTGGGATTAGCGTTAGCTTTGTGGTGGCAGACACATGCAGAATTTCCCAAAGCCTTTGTTAAAATTCAAGGTTGACTTATCACATTAATCAGAAGCTGTGAACAAAGATATTCTGCGGGTCGTCGTCCCCGAACGATCTCCGAGACGAGCGATCTGTTATTGTTACACGCCGCAGATTTCCGTGGATTTTAAAGTAAAACCCTTTTTTGCCTTAAATAAATTAAAGGATGAGTGCAATTAAGATTAAACTGGTGGATTTCAAAGTGGATTTCAAAGTCTGTACCTGCAGAGAGGAACAGGCTGGTCCGATACTGGTCTGATTCTGGTGTCCTGCAACGGAACTCAAGCAGAATCAATGTTACTTGTTACTTCTGGCACTGGTCTTACTGGCAGACTTCCTGCTAAGCTAAGGTATAAAATGCTACAGTCGTAGTTTGTAGAGAAGTGACTGGAACACTGAGTGATGGTGTGGGTGTCGTAAAAAGCAGCAGCGTCCATCATTTCTAAGATCTTTCATCAAGAAAAAGGACAATTCTAGTAAATAAAATAGTAAATCAAAAGAGAGTTTATTGAGATATTGAAGTGATTCCCAATAAAATAGAGGCCACAGGTGGCAAATGCTTACAGAGCCTCTCTGCTCTGGAGCTTCTTGTCAGGCCAGTTGGTGAAGGACCAACCTGGTGTCTGCGTATACAGCCGCATTCTGGTAGAGACTGGGTGTAGCTGCTAGAGACTGGGTGTAGAAGGTCCCAATTACAACCAACCAGTTTCCATTTGGAGCTCTGTTCCATTGCTTCATTTCCCCCCCACCCACAATAATAAAGATACTGTTGTCCAATAAAGCAAAGATTCTTTGGAAAGATCAACACCAATTAAACTAATATTTATGCAACACTGGCAGAATTCAGATTTCTCGTCTAAAAAGCGGGACTAACTGTCTGAAGGATCCTGCAGTGGACAGTAGGACAATGCTGGCAGAAGAAGGTGTCCACTGGTCAAAGTCTCTGTCCTGAAAAAAGCCAGTGGACCGAATTTATGACTGACTTCTAGAACATTCTGAGAAAAGATTGGTGGCGGTTTGTGAAGGAAACGTTCAATCAAAGCATCTGCAGGTCCACCCCTGGATGAGTTACCAGGTCATCGCAGGGCCCTATATGAGCATTTGTGGGTTAGGGTCCAGCGCGTTCATCCCTCCAGCAGGGCGGCGTGGAGACCCCAAACAGGCAGGGAGAAATGTTACAAAGAGTTCTATCAAAAAGCGAAGGAACAGGAGTCAGAGTTACCATATGCAAAGCGCAGGCGCTCCGTCCTTAAATAGGTGGCCGTGTAGATTGCCGGCAGGTGCGTCTGCCTGCAGCGCCAGCTGTAGCAGATTATCAGCTCCTCCACGCCCCCTGCAGGAAGAAGCAAGCAGGACCACAACAGCACACGATCCGGAACCCTGGACCCCAACACCCCAACTGGATATTTACTCTTTTGAATGTGTCTTTTTCGATATTGAAAGCGTCTGAGCCGGTCGCTCAAGGATTCAACAGCCTGGCAGCGAGGTATTTTTCCCATTGATGCTAACATGCTCAGCATAAACGTATCATTAAAATGATTAGACGGAGCACCGAGGCCCGCTTTGTCCATTCTGAGCAGAAATGTCTGGAAATCGCAGCCCTGTGTAGCGCGGGAGCACTGTGATAAGTCTGAAACAGTAGGAAAAAGCCCGCAGGCCAGAGAATGAATCAAAGGTAATATGGGTCACCGTTGGAGCATTCTAATTTGGACATCTCTCCGGGGGCAGATTACCTAGCACAGCATTCTCCTCCCAGGCCAAGACGCATTCTTTCAAGTTAGACCGAGATAAACAAGTGGCTTCGTCATTTGGAGGTCGAGGCAACTTCAGCAGAAAAAAGGAGGGGGAAAAAAATTCTAATACTGAAATTTATATATGAGATATAAGAGGGAGTAGTTTAATTTGGAAGACATTTCATTCCGGAATTGTATGATGTGGAATGAGAGTGTAATTGGATGAATCCAACGAAAGCCTTTTCCTATTTTCTTGTTATTCCGGTAGTCTAGCGTTCACAAGACGCACTTCGACAACTTTATACACTTCCTGTTTGACATTCCCCAGCATTTGAACACAAGCTGATATTGTTTTAATGCGTGTAACTGATAAATAAATGCAGCCAGTTCCCACCTGTTTGCTCTGGTTGTTGGTGTTGAATCAGCAAAAACATCGGTGATCCCGGACCACTGATGGCACTGGGGTGTTTTCACAGCTGCAGAAAACATCAAATTTATCAATATACTATATTTACACACATATTGTGCCTAGACTGGGGGACTATTTGGATTAACTGGTAAAAACTAAGCTCATTAGACATTAAGCCGAGGTGAATAACACAAATTTAACTTGGATCCGTCAGGATTCTTGCGCCTGGTGTCCTGCTTTTAGGACATGCTCAACACAGCTCTTTACATCTGTCTGACATCTGTTTACAGGCTGTCAGTCACCACGAGCTAATAAAAACCCACCAGTCAACACTGTCTGGTTCAACTCAAGTCAAGATAATTACAAGAAGAGGAAACTGGGGGGTGTAAGACCCACTGGGTTCCACTCTGGATGGCCCCCCTCCTCGTCTCCGCTGAGTGTTTTACAAAGGTGGCCGACTAATAAATTCTTAAGGCGAATGTTTTGCCTTTGTAAACAGGGTCTGGCACCAACTTTCTGCTAACTTCATTAGAGTCCAGGAGCCAAAAGCAGCCTTTACCATGAAACTGGACGATTTAAGTCTTGATGATGTCAATATCCATTTTATTGCTGTCTTGAATAGAACTCTAATTATAATCCCGCTCATATAAATGTGAGCTATAAAGTCCATTTCACAGACGCATTATGGAAAGTGCAAGTCTATCGAAAATAGCTGGCGACCAAACTTCACATTTAAATCACATTCAAATATGAGAATCACAGAGTGTTCTGGTTTTAGATATCATTTAAATATTCTCAATTAGCATTAAAAGCTTTTTCATTGTACACCTCAGTTTTCTGACATTCAGTTCACTTCCTTCCCTACAGCCATGAAACACTACACACCGTTGATAGCAGTGGGGGATTGAAATTGGCCTTCAGAAATTGATTTTCTCACCAGGTTCAAGTGTTTGTCTATGTTCAGAAATGAGCAATATATTTATTTTTGATTGTGAAACCTCACAGGCAACAACCGAAAAAAATAAATCTGAAGGTGACTTTGGGAATCACTTGGCAACCTCGCATAATTGGAAGCTTTTATAATGGAGTAAAGCTGCTTTTAAAAGACGGCTCTCAGAGGCAGCAGGAACCCAATGAGGGACGTGCCCCCCCCCCCCCCGTCGCTGGGTGGGGACTGTTTGTTGGAAGTGCCATTAGGCCACACGGGCGGGGACATATCGCGGTCATTCATTTCAAACTTTTGACAGCTTCCATTAAATTAAGGGAAACGTCCAACTTCTTGTGAAACCAACCAGAACAAAATAGCAGGAAATGGCCTGAGGGTCACTTCTGTGCAGGGTTTTCTGGGAAAAAGAGATCGTTCCAGTAATGGAAACTGCAACTTCTGGCACTGCGGGGAACAATTTCATTAATTTATTAACCGGCCTTAAGTTAAGGTTTATTTAAAGATGAGAAAGTGTCAAAAGTGAAGAAAAATCCTTAAATGTGCTTGCGTAGAAGCGGGTTTTGTCCTGAAAATTTGAAGGAAAAGGAACATTAAAGGTGGACACGTCCTCTGCAAGAACCTTTATTTGGCGTCTCCTGGACACATCTGGGCGGGGCTGATTTCACACCCGGTGACTGACAACCACGCCGTGATTGGTGGGAAGGAAGGCGGGCGTGACCTTTGCGGAAATGTCTCCGCGAACAGAGGAGAGCGTCTGCAGAAGCCGGTGATGCCTTTGCGACAAATTTTGTGAAGTGAGCAGCCATAAAGTCGATATTCCTGAGATCCTTCCTGCAGCATGCGGACGAAATCATTTGATCAGGCAGATTTATGGCTTCACGACGCTTCTTAATACCCACAGTCCGCTTCACGGATGATGTCGCTGATGTCTTTATGAGGAGGCCATTGCTCACCTTGGCCCTCAGACGCTGCGTGATCGATCAGAATACAAACCGCCAAGCGGGAGCCTGACGGGGGCCCCAAAACGCGTGTTGGAACGAGGAGATGGCGAGCAGCCGCATCATCGGGGTCTACACGAGCGGCTGGTTAAAATCGCCGAAAAGACGACGCCATTCAGTGCCACGGTGCAGCTTCCAATTTGATTGTTACTGAGAATGAAATGTTGCAGAAAATCTAAGTATATATGAGATTTCACATGCTGATAATTTCGGTGATTGCTTTATGCAACCAGGCTTGAACCATAACCGACATAACCGGGTGCGGACGCTGCTCCTCCTCTTCCTCCTCCTCCTCCTCCTCCTCCTCATCTCCACCAGACTCGTGTCAGGAAGCAGAACTGATATCTGATGTTTTCAGCTCCTTTTTGGCGCCGCGTGGCCAGTTAATCTATCAGAGCCGCTCATGCCTACGGATTGATGGATTGTGGAGGCTTAATTTAACACGGCGAAGAATAGGGGAACGGACGCAAATAACACAGTCGCCACGAGCTTATCAACCTGAGCGGGGATTACAAGGGAAATGAATCATTAACACTATTGCCACTCCAATGCCGCTAAAGCATGATTGGCAGGTTAAAGCGGGGTGCTAGCGGGGAGAAAATGGGTGGAGCTGCGGGCTGAAACAGGTGTCATTATCAGATGAGAGCTCCAGGAAATGACGTATGTGTGAGCGGCAAGCAAAAACGGACAGAAGAAGGACGGAGGGCGGCTTATGGCCGCGACACGGGGACCAGGCTAACGTCCAGTTCGTCAGCACGGGTCCATGGACCGATTCTGTGAGAGCAACACGCTTCCAGCAGGGGCTGAAGCACAATGTTGTCCACTGTTTATAGGGCTGGTATTTTGGTATTAACACAAAGGCTTTTTTTGATTCGCAGCACATGGAGAGAGCAACATGACACCAGGTAGATTTTAATAGCTTTATGGAAAATACTGGGATGCCGTGCTGGTGAAGGGGATTCTGGGTCATGGAGGGATTTGTTAAGTTATTACAGTGTCTGGTGCAAGGCCCTTATCGGCACCTGCCAAGTCTTTGGCAGACCCAGTGGGATTGCACTGACCCTGGTGGAAGTAATGGATATTAGAAAATCTTCCCACTGCGCAGGGGAAGGCGGGTGTGGGGGGGGGAGTGAATGGGTGACAGAGCAGGGAAAAGGCAGCTGGGGGAGGTGAAATGGACAAAACCTCAAGGACACAATGCTGCAGTATGGCAGTAAGTGAGTAAATATATGAATGCAGGGGAAAATCTGATATGAGCAAAGTGATAAATGTGCGAGCCACCGGTTACATTATGTTTATTATTTACATAATGCATATTTAGTGGAATACAAAAGCAGAGGTTTGCATGCAAATAATGGGTCGAGCTTTGTTAGGGTCTCTTAAAGGCTACTTAATATTTAAGGTATAAACATCTTAAACGGAAAGATTCTTTCCTGCAAAGCTTCTGTTAAACAATTTCTCATGCAAATGCATAATTCATATTCACAACTTGTAGCCACAGTTTGAAAATTCGGCGCTTTCGCAGACAATAAATGTGGAAATGTGGCGTCCCGTATCTGCAAAATGCAAGTTCTGATGAGCGGGCGGCTGCTCGCAGGCCGCCAGCGGGAAGAAGCTTTTACAAAGTCCCCTATTGGGTCATGTTGCGTAATTGGACCTATTGGTCCTCTTCATAGTGACATTTTGGCTCCCGTCTCAAAAGATCAACCGTTCCTCGTTAAAGATGGACAAAGTGCCTCCACTTCAAACTGATCAAAGATGAAATATTGCAGATCTAAGTGCCACCATCTGGCACTACTGATGTCATTTAGGTTCTGGGCATCAACAGGAGTGACTGAGGCCTTATTTATCTTTTCACAGCAGCCATTTAACAAAAATAATAAGGCAGGTGTTACAGATGACTGATTTGATGCTAATTAAGCTTCCATTCGTGTCAATTTGCTCTTTGCAAAGAGGTCTGTCGCAGGCAGCGTTCAACTATTGTGACTTTTATTACACTTTTTATAGCATCAATATAATAAATTGCACCGACAGAGGAGGCGAAACAAGAAGCCGCGATGAGAAATAAACTGGGGCGCTCGCCCCTGC
>NC_042291.1:1929561-1944561 GCF_901000725.2 Takifugu rubripes | reverse complement strand
TTAAAAGACTGGTTTAATTTAGTGGGTTTTTTTTTCTTTCTGAATGGCAAATAGCCTGTGCAGCTTAAATGTTTCAGACTCCTTGATGTTTTGCTGGGTTTCATCTGTGAACAGGAGTCAAAATTCACATTTGCATGCTTGCTAAATCCGCCCACGCCATATATCTCGCCACTGAATGATCAAAAGTAGACTTAATAGGGATAAGCACATGGGGGAGTTTAATTACGAAGCCAAAATACTTTCAAATGATGTTTGGACTTGTGCAGTTGCTGGAAGTGAGTTTCTGGCAGTGACGAGAGGGAGAATTTAGTGAATCTGAGTCAAAGCGGCTGCATTATTTGTGTTGTGGGATTTAGAAACCAACTGGAGCAGAGATCAATAAGCCCAAATGGGTCCGGGAATAAGATGATGCCAAAGCGTCCGATGTCAATGAATCTGCTTATCTCCTTCTTCCAACCTGCAGTTCACTGGAATGTCCTCACTCGCCTGTAGAGGACTAGAAAGGAGCTGGAAAAGCAACCGAGACCTGGACCAGGACCTGGGTTCATTCTGAGGTCTTTGGCCACATTGACAGGAAAATAATATCCAGGAAAAAATAAAATAAATAAAAGCCAAAACAAGGGTTTGGTTTTTGACTTGACAACAATGGCCAGAGCAGAGGCTGTGCACTGTCAGGGCAGAACAACGTCGGTGTTTCACAGCTATTCCAGCCCTGGATTATTCAGAAAGCTGCATTATCGTCTATGCTCCACGGCTGATGCAGGGTGCGTGGGCGAAATGAGCAGCTGCTCAGGGAAGCAGCCTGACCTCGGTTAGAAAGACCTGGCGCACGCACACATACATCATGGTACTTGTATCTTTGTGGGGACTTTAATAAGCACAATGCATTACCCAGCTCCTCACTCTAACAATCCCAACCAATCCTTTAACCCAGAGCCTAATCCTGACCCTAACCTAAACCCAATTCTAATCTCAACCTTAGAACCATGTCTAAACCCTTAAACTGTCCTTTGAAGTTGGGAGGACCAGTCAAAATGTCCTCACTTCCCAAAAATGTCCTCATTTTGCTAGCAGATTTTGTTACTCAACACACACACACACACAGCATGAATCCATCAGTTTGTTCACCTGCTAATATTTGATACAATGCTATATAAAAATGATAGGTTCTAGTTAAAAGTTTTAACGCTAGAACACTGCTGTTACACCACATAACCTTTAAAGGATGTAGATCTATAGGTAACAGTGTATGGACACTACATGTGACATGTGACATTACATTTCAAAGAAATTGGGCCATGGGCAGAAATGTCCAGAAATACACACATTAATCCTTATGTGACACTGGATACGTGCACCAGAATACTCTAATCGTAGTCTAATCTAGTCTTCAGTAGTATGTGATAAATGTTTTCTGACAGAAAAACACTTCTGAGAGTATCTGAATGTGCTTTCTCATCTTAAGCCGCCAGATGTGAACTTGTCTTCATGTTAAGTTTCCTAATTTTGGAGTCACTGTATTAAAAATATCAAATTAGGTCTCCTTCAAATAATAAATCATCTGTTTTTGCTTTTGTCATTCAGACTAAAAATGCCATTCAAGGGTAAGTGTGACGCTTTGGCGTCCTGTAATTTCTTTTAATCGTTTAATTGTGTTGGAACCTCGATGGTTACTGGGACGGACTGGAACATCTGCATCAGGTGTGCCACCCAGGCAGAAGCAGTGGCTCAGAGAAGAACTTCCAAATGTGCGGAATGAGCCTTGGTTATCAGAATGCGACTCAAGGGTTTTCTACGTAACCTTCAACAGTCGGTAGTCTTAAAGGCTGAGCGGCGTACGTAGCAATTGCATCTTTGGGGTTGCAGCAAAATCTCCTGCTGGCATAGCCTGATAAGGCAGGTGGACACGCACCCTGCTATTTTCTTATCTCCGGGCCAATACCGAGCCTGACACGTGCAGGTCTGCATTATTAGCTTGACGGAAATATATCCTTTTGTTCAAGGACGTGATCAACACGGCAATCTCGGCCAAACTCCCGGACGCTGTCATCACTGTAAGTGCGGGTGTCGGTGGGATGGTTGCAGCGGTTGCTCGGACTGTACGTGTGCAGGGAGGCAAATTGAAGAGGGAGTGACAAGATAACACCCAACAACTGTAGAACAGGAACAGGTGCTCTCCTTCTGGCCTGGGGTTGGCGTTTGACATGAAATGATCGAGTGCGACGGCGCCAAATCCACAGAGGAACATGTCAGCGCGCCTGTATTTATTCACTTTAACTCCAAGGCAACGACTGGCCGGGTTATTATTTATCTGCAATCAGAACGGAACGTCAATCAAAAACATGCAAAAAGAAAAAACCAAGCGGTCAGACCACAGCTACTGCAGGTGGGTGGTGACACCAGAACTATATCAGCTACTTATGCTAAAACAGCTGTTGCTCTTTTCATGAACCTGTGCACCTTTGATCCATATTGGGCCCTCAGGTGACCACGTTCATCTGTGATGGTGGAGATGGGCTGTATCCACCTCCATGCACCTCTGTCTGGATGAGCCCTGCTATGTTAGCATCTGTCAGTCTCCGTCACCAGTTTGCCTCTCAGTGCGATCATAATTTGCCAAATGATCATTACAGGAGATGAGAAAGTAGCGACTGAGACCGACAGCTCATTAGGGAACTGTTTACCGAGGCAATAAATCAGCTGAGAAGCCAAGTTTCCTCACAAGCTTACATCAAATCTGACTCCCTTTTAAAATCAAAATCCCCCGATGGCCGTTGGAATAGAAACAGATTCAGTTTAAGCCTTTTTATCCACTTATTATAGCATCAATGATGCAAATCTCATTAAGATGTCAGAATTTGATTAAAATGGTGGCTTTTTTGAAGCTGGCACTGGACCCAGCATCTTCAAATGATCTTCAGTTACTGCGGCGATTCGACCTTGACCTTGTTGCTGGAAGCATGCGCCACGCAGTGTTTCTCAACCTGCAGCCTTTACTTGAAAAGCACTGCTGGGTTTTTGGCAAATAACAGATTTCTGTGGTCAGCGACTGGACACGAGTGCCGGCCTTGATGAGCTCCGTCAGCCTGAAAGACCCTCTGATTGTGCAAAGGGGTGTTTGCAGAGGATCGAGGAAGCATTGTGAATTTTAGATGACGGCATCAGCTGACATGGGATCAATGTTCAGACAATACAAAAGCTTTCATACGTTGCAGAATCGGGGGTTTATGGTAGAAGCAGGTAGCAGTGGGGGTTTAGGAGGATAAGAGGATTAAAAAAATAGGATTTAGGGATAACAAAAGGTGAATGAAAAGAATCTGTGCATTTCTTTTGTGGGGTGAGAAAGTGGAGATAACAGATACATCTGCACAATGACAGTAGAAAGAGATTTAAAAGAGCAGCGGCCGTTAGCGTGATCATGCCGCCATTGTTAGCATGCAAAAATCGCTAAAAAGTGTCCGCATTTATTCCAGATTTCACAGTTGTCTTTTAATTACCGACAAAAATTGCCGCGCAATGTCAGTGCAATCAAGCAAAGACCTTTCACATGCCGTCCACGACTGGTTTTACGTGGCACGGTGTATTAATGTCTCAGAGCAACATTGTGTGGAGCCCTTTCCTCCCATTTTGCCCTCAGCATTGACCAGCATCACAGGAACATGCACAAACAAGCAACTCTAAGGTTATTTAAAGGACGGTGATCAATAATGCTCCTGTAACTCCTACTTAATCTCCATAATGAGCTTTATTGCAGCAATTAATCATGTCTTAGCAGCCGGTACCCAGACTCCCAGAAGAATGCTGGCAGTACAACGGCCCGACTGGTGCTGCCCACGACTGGATTTGAGGAGATCCTGTCTGCAAAATAAAAACTGATGGACTAATAGAGCTTTGATTTTTACCGTATTCTTTGGAGTTTAGGTTTTTTTAAAAGTTACGCTCTTTTTTGTTAACATTAAATGCCAATTTCCAGTTTAATATCTGTACTTTTGGGGCATTAACTTGTGGAAGACAACAAAACAAAGTGATAAAAACACTATTTGGGATCCACTACGTTTGATCGTTGCATGTTCATCCCAGAGAGACTCGAAATAAATGAATAAATTAAGATCAAAGCTACAATTGCTTTTGCATAAGCCTTAACATTGAATGTGACTGTGATTGTTCACACCAAACAGTTTGGGGGTTTTGTTTTTGGCTTTTACTTTTGCTTTCTTTCTGCTGATACTCTATTAATAACCCCACTCTTCGTTTCATGTTTCATGTCTGACCATTCTGATGGGGGATTAGCTCGCACCTGCAAAGATCTACCCTTTCTATGTTTGAAAATATCTCCCCTTTGATTCCGATAAGGCTCTGCATTACACTTGTAAAATCTGATAAATTGATGGCACCGCTGTGCTCGTGATCAAGGCTGTCTCCAAACAGGAACACAATTGTCTGCCTGAGGATGGAAAACAAGCAAGACGAGGGAGGCAGCAGCCAAGGGAGGCCGAGCTAGCCGACAAGACTCCATGATGAATGATTCAGCTGCATTTAGAAAACTATTGATTCCATCCTGGACGTAATAGAGGGTGATGATGGCACAGAGGTGAATCCATTACTGGGTGGGAAGCTGCGTCAGGTACGCACCAAGCTAATGCGTGTCTGTTCCCATATGTCAACACAGTGTTATAGGTAACTGGAGGGTGCAAGTGTGGTGTTAAAAAGCAGCAGCCTTCCCTCTTCGAGCTCAGGCGTAGGTTGGAGCCTCACTTGATGATCTCAGGAGAAGCGAAAACTCAAAGCAAACAGGAACAAAGACTGTATCTTTGCTCAGTCAATATTCTCTTTGCACCTGTCTGTGGTGCCTTTTTCTGTAGAGTGAAAGAACAGCAGATAAGTCAATCAATAATTCTTCAGGGAGAGCAGGGTGTCAGTGAACAAATAAGCACTCGTGACAGGGTACAGAGCTTCAACACCTTCTTGATTTTACAGCTTAAAATGGAAGAGAGAAAAATAAAAATGTAATACCCTGCCAGGATTAGGTTAAATAACCTTTGTTGAAAAACACTGAGCACTCCTCTATATGCACAGATATTTGCAGATAAGCCTGGGAGTTGTTTTGCTTCAAGTGTGACTCTGAAAATGTGTTGTTTCCCACTCCACCCAGGTTTCTTTACACTTTTAAGCCCAACAAACACTTCCAGGTAACCTCAATAGTGAATCAGTTCAATCTAGATCTGTTTATAAAGCATCTATTGCAACCAGGAACTTTAAAGTGATCCAGAACCTGGCCCACCACTGAGCCAAAGTGGGCAGGAAAGCCTACCTCTGACCAGGGAGAGACCTTGAGCAGGACCCGCCTCATATGAGAGACCCTAAAGGAGGAAGAGGAGAGAGGACAGGGAGGATAGACCAAAGGGGCAGAAGAACAGGTGTTTCCATTTAGTTTCCGCTTGTTCTTGACCCCTTTACCCCTTTCGGGGTTGTGGGGAGGGTGAACATATAGGCGACGGCAGGGTATACCTCTGGCTGAGTTGCCAGTTCGTCGCTTTTGTGGGTTCGGTACCCTGCTCACAGGTACTTTGGCAGTTTCCATGTTTTGTCTGCATTGGGGCTTGAACTGAGAACTCTCCGCTCCTCAGCCCAGTCCCCAACAGGTGGAGCTACCAAGGCACAGACACATACATCATATATGATATCCTGAAAATATAGAGCTCAGGGGCCAGTGGGGCCAGAGGCTTTATACACGGTCAAATGATTCCAAACCAACCAAAAGCAGGTTCACCTTGTCCAAAACACCAAACTTAAGATGATGGTATGCATCCTTCCAAAATGAGTGTCTGAACACGAAGGACTCTCTCCTCTTTATCTTAACATACAACCATCTGGCTGAAGGGGAGGTTATTTTTAAAATAAGCGTGGGGGGGGGGGGGGGGGGCATATTTACAGCCATCAAATAATCAAACTGTCAACAAACATCCGTTACCTTCTAAAACTTATATCTGTGTACTCATAATTGATTCCCGGTTATATCGTGAACGAAATGCCACTCAGATAAGTGAGTATTTCAGCACGGATGGTATGAAACCCTGACTGAGCTTTGATAGACTGTCACATCTTATCATGGCTTTGAAACACAGAGAAGAAGGAATGGGGGGGGGGGGGGGGGGGGGGGGGTAGAAGATGGGGGGAGAGACTCCCCACTCCTGAACCTCAAAAGGTGTTTCTGTGCAAAACATTTTCAAAGCACTCTATCTTGAAAATATCATTTTAAAATATATTTTCAGGTTATAGTGGAATTGCAAAGGATTAAATGCAACAGAGGTTAACAACAGACTTCAAATGACAAACTTTTTGAGATTTTAAGAAAGTACAAGTTTGTGATGGGAACTTTACCTACAAGCCACGCGGGGTGCAAACGTTTTTCACAAAGTAGGACAAGGCGGGAAGCATTTCGAGTCAGAAAATTGTTTGGTAACCCCATTTCGGAACAAAACAGAGGATGCTGAGTAAATGCAGCAAGTGTGATCTGTGAAACGGGGAACTAGAAAAAGCACTAAAAACCCAACTGTCAAAGTCCCAAATGGCAAAAATAAAATCAAAAATAACAAAGGAGCATCCGTATCACGCACACACAGAACTTCTGTATGGAGGAAAATTGAATAAGAGTCACAAAATCACAAAAATAGAAGAAAAGCCTAAAAAGCACCCCAAATTCTCAGTGTGAGTTAAAAGCAGCAGAGGAGAGGCAGGTGGCATTTTAACAAGTATAATGTTTACATGCCTGGAATAATGTGACGTGCTGTTTAACATTAGAGAGGTCCTGAAACGTGGCCACAACTGTGATCAGCGTCCGTTTTATCCCTTGTAAGAAGCAGTAGAGTCAGATCAGTGGAATCGGATTAATTGTGAAGCACTCTAGGAGAACATCCAGCAGAGAAACTCGTAGTTCATATCAGATTTGTCACCTTCATCTTTTACCTAAAGCTGGACTCATCCACACTGGCAGAGTACTTTTTGGAAGATTACCCACACAGTCAATATTTGTGCTTGCATCACTTTGGCTATGCCACCCTGCATTTACGTCACACAACACTATTTACGACAATGTCTACTTGCTAAAGTGCCATATAAACCTTTATCTTTGTGAAATATTGATTAGGAATTATATCAGAAAGAATAAAGCACAGAAACCTGTGGTTGCATTTCTAGAGACAAGACGCTACCTTGGCTTCACGTAACTTGAACTTTAAGGTCTATAAGTGAGTTTCCACTGCAAGAACTACCGTTCCCGCATGTCTCCACTGCAGGAACCTCCTCTGAAGGGCCATTTACAGGAAATTTTACAGAGCCCAACCGAGTCCCTGGTCCAGGGTAGGTACTTGGATCGATCCTGGCAAAATCTTGGGTGGCTCTTGAGGTTTATTCATCAATGATTGGCTAAACCTAGAGCCCAGTAGAAGCACAGCAGAGGCCCCCTCTCCTCTCATAGCATCCATGTACATGAACCTTCTCTCTTGCTTGGTAATATTCTATATTACCAATAACACAAAGTAACACAGATACAGCTAGAAGGGAACTAAAATAAAATAGATAAAATAAAAGTCTGCACACTTTGTGGACCAGTAAGAAATCACATTCTCTTAAAATATTACACCACCTCAGCTCCTTCCATGTTTACCTCCTTCCTAATTGTTGTTGTCTTTATTATTTATGTTTTTGGTGGATCACCTAGGTGAGATCACGAGCAGTCTTACAGTAGCTTTTGATAGTGTACGTCACAACTTACTCATTCAACCCCTGGAATGATGCATTTAAATCAGGAGCACGGCTCTCAATTGGTTTATTTGAGTCTTTAACCACAGAATCTGTTGAATCAGCACCTGCCTTTATGTCATCAGGAGTTCCTCAGGGGTCAAGTATGGGACCACTACTGTTTAATCTGTACATGATTTGTCTAGAATGGATTAATCAGAAATACAAGATCTAAGTATATGAGGTTGACATCCTGAACTCATAAACCCCAACATGCATCTTGTCTGGCACGAAAACCGGACTGTGCTTTCAGTATGTCTGTGCCAAGCCTTGGTCTAATAATGTTCTGAGATCTTTAACATCTGTGACTGGTTTTAAATCCTTGTCATTGTCCTTGAATGTTCTCTCTGCAGTTCAGGTTGAAACTTACTGTGTTTTAATGCCTTTAATCTTTTTCATTCATTGTTATACACTGACTATAAAGCACGTCAGCTGCAATTGTGTCATACAAATTAATTTTACGTACCTGCTGACTTACTATGCTATTTGAGAAGTAAAGATCATTTCCTCGTGCAACTCCCTGTTGATTATGTCCACTTTTTGCAGGATAAAATACCTTTCAAGCTGCAAAATGTTCAGGGCATGCTTGATGAGCAAAATGTGGAAGGCCCTGACGTTATGTTTGCTAGTCCCCAGTGCTTAATCCAATAGTGCAGCTGTTGACTATGGCTGCTCCCTGGACGTCCACAGAAAATTATAAAAAAGAAAATCATGTTGGTTTTTAATATGGTGCAGAATTACATGACAGAAATGTGTCTTGTCTGCCTTTGGTTTGTCTCTTTTTTATGCTCTGCTTTACAGGCAACATAATGGCCTGAGTTTGTGAAAGCTCTAGTCAAGGTACTGCAGCAAAAACACCCATCTCGTCAGCATGTTTAATGTAGTACTGATGACAATGTTTTCTTCACCCAGGATGCAGTAATTACAAATATAGCACATGAAAACATTGAAGGAGGTGTTGAAAGGTTTTGTCAGAAAGAAATGTTCTTTGAGAGCCACCATTTTTCAGACAGCAACTATTATAAACAGTAATGAAATTCAGAGGGCTAGCATGGTTCACTGACAAAGTGGGCACTGAAGGGTTTTAACCCTTTACACCAAGTTTATACACAAGAAAAATGTCTTTTGTTGCATTTTTTTCCTGCAAAAAATGTTGTTCTCTCAAAATATTCTTTGAAATTCAGTTCATAACTTTAGCGATCTATTTTGATTTGGTTAATTATCTCTTTTTTTAGTGTCTGTTGGCTCATCTTGACTCAAGCAAGTTTTGGAGGTGAAATTTTACTCCCTCCCAGCTTGCAACAGGTACATTTCTCAGTAACACCTCAAGCAATGTACTCCAAGTACATTAGGAAGAAAAAAGGTGATTTTGAAGAAGAAAGGTGTCTTTGAACGTAGCGTGACTGATGATGCTGAATGAGCTGGCCTGGAGTGCTTCAGGGAAACGATCTGGGATTTTTACATGGAACCATCATTAAAGTATAAATAAGGGAAGAGAATATATCCATCTTTACTAGTTTATGAAAGCAGAAAATACATTAGCGCAAATAAATACTTGTTTCAACTGACATAAATGTAGAAAATATTTGTGGACAGAACATCATGTGTCATTCCGGGATAAGCGTAGAAACCCAAGGCTCCGGTTCCCAGAGCCTGATCAGTGTAGGTCAGGTCACATGTTTGCTGCATGTGGGAGTCAGAACTTGTGGTAAAGAATAAAAAATCAACTACCTTTATCTCCCCGGTTCAGGCTGCTGGCGCTGTTTTAGAGGGTAGGATTGTGTCTTGGTTCATTTGGAGGTTTTTCGCAGACTTTGAGGCCCGATGAGGGATTTTCAAATATTACCACCCACACAAACATTGTTATTGTGGCGTCCATTCGGTAACTCACCTAAAGCTGGGCTTTTGTCCAAATACTAACGCTACTGTCTAACACACACCAAAGTCCTCAGATCAGGACCAATCTTCCCTTCTAACACTTTGATATGAAGAAAAGGTGATGTCATCATCAGGGTGTTTGGAGACTCTTTGTGGTGAAACTAAAGAGAAGCGAGGCCATTTGGAAGGCAGGAGGGCTCCCCCTGGTATTAGTCTGCCGTATGTACCAAAGTGCTGCTTCTGGGTCTTATCTCAGTTTTCTTTCTCTTCAAACAACAAAACTTTCTCGTGCTTCTGACCTTCCAGGACATACTCCGACAACCCACTTGAAAAATGAAAACGCAGGGATGTTGGTGACCCTCTCCAAATTTCCCAGTGCCGTTTGTGTGCAGCTTCATAAAACGGGGCTTCATGTCACGACTTTGAAGTTTCCAACAATGTTGCTATCACAACCAGCTTTACTGAAAGGACACTGCAGTTGGGAGGAACCCTTATATTGTTGGCGTATGAGTACGACACGTGCAGGCAACAGGTGCGTGGGGAGCTGTAGGAACATTTAGGTCCACTCTGTGTTTTACAGTCCAGGTGACGTTTCTGCAGAATCTTTTGATCATCCACGCAGTTCAAAGTCAAAGGTTAAGAATAATCTCTTGGTTAATGACCGATTTGTCCTTGAAACGTTGTGGATTTCATGGATGAAAGCATGTTTTTGTCATTTGGAACGCTGACAGACAGATTGTCTTTGAACTTGGTATCCAACGTATCCAAAACTTCTTGCTGTTAATTATAGTAAAAAAAGAAAAAGGAGGGGGGAGCTATAAATAACTCTCAACGCCATGGGAGGAGCTTTTGATGTTTTTTGTTTTACTTGCAACATTAAAGGCGAGTGTTTCGACTGCAACCCCGTGACGTCCTGCTCAGAGAGCGCCCTTCAACAAAGAACACCATCTTCCCTTCTCCCCTCCGGACCACCATCCGCCCTCCCCCTGCCAACACCCAACTCCCCGTCATTCCCCACAGCGTGCCAGTTTTCCAGCTGCATAACGGAGTGCTCATAACCGAGTCCCCCAGTCACATGAAATCACAAACGTCAACCGTCACATCACGTATTTATCTAGGAAAATGATTCTGACAGACCTCTGCTGGGCCTTGTTTATCCAGCATGCTGTTTCTGGTCTTTGTGCTTTAAAAAGCTCTAAAAGTTTAACTTTAAAAGTTTTTAACACATTGCAGATGGCCGCGCAATTACATTACATCCTTAACCAAAGTCTTTGTCAAAGATCATATGAACAACGTTGATGTACTTAAAGCAAAATTAAGTCGCAGTGTTGCATAAGTTGGCAGATAAACAAGAGCAAAACCAAATAATAGAAGTATTTTATCATAGGTGGTTTATAAAACCGCCCGGATTATTATCCTTTATCCTATAAACAGACTTGTGCTGCCTCTCCAAAGGTGTTGGGGAAGCATGTATCACTTTGTCCTGCAGGTCATGAAGAAGACTCGTGCAGAACTCTATGTTACATAACAGAATATACCACCAAATCTAGTTTCTGCATGCAAACAATAAAACCTTACCCATCCTCTGACAGCATTTACCTCAGAGCGAGATCTGTGACCTTTGCCCCGGCATCAAACCCGTTTTGGGGGAAAAGGATCGTGTTCCACGCTGTATTGTTTTTTCCCATGTGCCTCCAGTTGCTGTGAGTCACAGTATGACCTGTCAGAGAGGGTTAGAGGGAAGTGAGCGGACCGCTGTCAGCTTCTCTACCCTGGGGCGGGTGAGGATCCACGCGCATGTCAGCGGACATCTCCTCGTAGATGAAGGTTGCTGTCAATGTTGCGCATGACTGCTATGAAACGTTACACCTTAAATAACAAAGTAAACGATCCTCCTGAGATATTTTTTTTTTTTGCATTTATTTTAGTGAAAACCAGCAAAGTGTAGAACACAGCGCTGATGGAAGGTAAATAACATTTCCTGAGGGGGTGAGGTGGTGCAGAGAGAGAATAACTGTGGAAGTTAAAATATAAAAATCACCCCTTTGAATTGCAAACGTGTTATGGATGGCATCATGTATAGTATTAAATCTTGTCAATAGAACAAAATGGTTTGATTAGGATATTGATCAGGGTGATTTCTGTGAAACTGGCGACCGTGTTCTGTGCATTAGGCTTTTACAGGTTTAGGCTCAACAACAGCACCACAAATGTTTGTCTAAGACATGGAAATGCCAACATTAGCACGCTAACTGTCTTCCAACGCTTTGACTATTAACAGACTGACCATTTCTATGGCCTTTCAAAGCTGCTTAAAATAGTTGTACTTAAATGCATCAATTTCTAAAATTCTATTAATGTGCAAGGCAGAAATGAATAAGCAGCTTTCCCGCTTTAAAAGGTTCTGAAGAACCTGGGAGATGAAATAAATGTTTTTGGAGGCACAGATCAGGTCGAAGCACCTCAAATGTCTTTTCAAAAATGAGAAAACCCAGCGAGTTGCTGTAAAATACTTAACTATAAAAGCAGTGCATTCACGGTCCTTTTAACACCCTCTCTGGGCACCAAACTGGAATCAAAAGTCACTCAGAGCAAAAGTCCAGCTTCCTCTCTTGAAAGCTCCTAGGAACCAAGTTGTTAATGGTAGATCTTTGTATGTAAGAGAGCACTTCCCTGAGTAGTGCCTATTACTCCCTGCATGAATTGACATGGCTAATGAGGAAATTAGGGTTTTATTAATTCACCCAGAGGACTGGATGAGGGAAAAGGAGGGGAGGAGGGGACACCATCTTTGATTTAAAGGTTAATGCGGAGGGGAGTGCAGGGGCACAGGGAGTGGTCCTGACAATATTTTGATGCTCCTGAACGTGAGTCAGCTGTTCCGCTACAGGTGCAGTCTTGGCAAAAGACAGAGGAGAGGGAGATGAAGTGGCAGGCACGTTTTGGTCGGCCTGGGACTCAGGGACAGGCAATTAAGAGCGTTAGCTTCATCAGTAATGCCAGCAGCTACGGACGGCCACGCATCCCATCCTAAGAGGACCTCGGAGTGTGCGCATGCCGGGCTCAGGAGGATAAAGAGCTCAGCATCAGACTCTGACGTGGTCAAGATGGTGGAGCAGCGGGCAGATGGGCCTCCTGGTGCATGCTGCATTCTGGGACGACCTCTTCCTCCGGGTGACCTCCTGGTGCCACGATGGTGACCTTCTCATCTTCCCAATCGATGGTAAGAATCACTGCAAAACAAGTTTAGATTATGAGGAAATATTCTTTTTGTTTTCCTGATCAGTAGCTTTAAAGTTTTTAATCTACCAAATCAGATAGGAAACAAAGTAATTTGGTTTACACTTTACAATAAACATCAGTCATAAACAGTTAATTCATAAATAGTTGTAAGAAGATAATTAATGTTGTCAAGTAGAGAATTTACCAAAAACAAATGGTATATAAATGTCTGTTAATGAGTAATAAACAATCCAATTCACCAATAATTTTTGGCCTTATCAAAGCATTTGTTAGACTACGTATTTACAACCCTGTTATAGACCTTTTATAAACTGAAAGTATTCAATAAACAGTGTGTAAAACATGTATTAATAATAAATATTCAGTAAAATCTGATTAAAAAAAAAGAAAAACCAACATAATTAATAAATACTATGTAAATATTGTGTTACTGGATGGTCATTTTAAAGTTGGAACTGGCTTATTAAATCTTTACTGATTAAATTGTATATAGTTAATAATAGTTTCCTTTCAACATTATTTGGGTGGTTATTGCAAAGTTTGAATGCTGAGCAACCAGAATTATCTTAAAACATATTTCATAAATTATTTTAAATTCAATAAAATACATTTAAACTGAAATAAATAATGTGTGCCCTTGTTTGCATACCGTTAGTGAAGAAAAGGAAGAGGACCCATCGGAAACCGATGCTAACTAGCTACACAACGATGCTCAAAAACAGCATGAAACGCATCCAAACCTGAGACGGTTCCCAACACTAATTCAACAACCTACTAACCAGAAAGAGAAGAAAGGTTCAGGCAGACAGTCGTGGTCAGGGACAGGTGGGGGATCAGATCAGCCGACAGAGACAGGAGCCGGCTGGCTGGGCACCAGGTGTGCACAGGACTGCATACAGGTGAACGGCGGGTGTGGCTAAATGGCGAGTGTGGTGAATGACACACACCACCTGATCTGCACATGGCAAATTCCAAAGAACACCCGACTCAGCCCAACCTGGAATCATCGACCCATTTCATCAGTAAATAACCTTTTTAACCATATTCATGAACCGACGACCCTCCCAATCAACTCCAGGCCAACAGACCGACCTCCTGACACACAATAATGGATAAATAACCTCACATAATAATAAAGAAAAGTCAGGAAGTAAATGAAAATAACTGAAACTAAAGAGTGTTTTGGTGAAATAAAAGTTAAATTATTTTGGGTCTTACTAGATATTTAATATCAATACATGTTTTATACACGTTTATTGCATGCGTACAAAATAGGAAGACTACTTTTAAAAATGATTCTAAATTATTTTTGAATAATATCAACTATCAATTGTCAGTATATATTTTTTTAATAATTAGAGGTGTAAAGATCCTTTGTTCACAATAAAGTTACTGCTTAACAATGTTTAAAAAAACGACTTATAGAACATTTATAAACCGTTTGTAACCATAGCTACCCGTAGTTTGTTATGACCCTGTTTTTCCGGGTTTGGGTTCTTTTCATTGTGTCTCTTGAGAAGCTGATGAGCAGTTGGAGCGAGCCGGGGGTGATGCTGCAATATTTATGTGGCGCCCTCATCGAGAAGAAGACATCAGGAGTTTGTGTCTCTATTCTCTGCTGGAACGGAAGCATCTGTCTCTCTAACATGTCTGTTATCAAGAGAGCGGAGTTAAATGAGCCATGTTTGATGTATTAACAAAGTTACAGCAGTTTTAATTAAACCCAGAACTTGATTTTAAAATTTGGAGACTTTATTCAAGCCCCACATCAGCGGTTTCTGGCTTTTTTTGTACTGAGGACAAGTATTAGAAGGAGACACTTCCTTACAGCCCAGGTAGGGGATCCAGTAATCAAAGCCCTCCTCCAGGGCCGAGTTCAGGAATGTTAAGGGTTCCTGGTTTCCTGAGCGAGGCATATTGTGCAGAGTTGGGGTGTTTTCTTTTAAACAAAACAGCTCTCCACAGAACTTTATTTTTGGGGTCATTGTGAGGGGTGGCTCAAAGAAGTGGCCCATAAAAAAAAAAAAAAAGACACTAATAAAAGGAAAAACCCCAGGTCTGAATGATTCACAGACTGGT